>NC_081426.1:39674351-39887169 GCF_949786415.1 Peromyscus eremicus
TGGACGGGATGATGAGTTGCATCTTAGGGCCAAAATGGGGTTAAGATTACCAATGGTAATCTTCCCCGGCCTTCCCAGTCTTCCTGTTGCCATCCACAGACATAAAACTCAGAATTTACAGGTTAGATTTAAAATGAAAAGCATCCGAGACCTGAATGACCAAGAAGGGTTGCCTACCCACTGGGAGCACTGGACATAACCCAGAAATGAACATTGAGCCCCTGACCTGGTCTCGTCTAGTATGGTATTTGTTAGTTGCCCTGATGTGACAGAGGTTGTAAAGACTACCCCAGGATTGGTGATTCACTGGAGGACTCACAGGCTGAGCACATAGTCATACTCATGGCTCTGATTTATTGCAGCGAAGTAAGCCAAGGAATAGCTAGCTGCCTGTGCCTGGGAGTACAGCTGAGGGCAAGCTTCCAAGAGTCCCCTCCCACAGGAGCTAAGTCACTCAGTGAGACTTTGGGGCAATGTATATAAAATAATCTTCCAAGGAAGTTGTGAACAAGGAAAACAACAACAGATGTGCCAGAGTGGATGGAAAAGACCCCGAGGCCTCAACCCTACACAAAAAACTACAAGCAATTAAGGAATGCTGAAGAGTGGGGGAGATATTCTTCCCCAGGGAAGAGCACACCAATTGGTTTATCCAATACCAAATGGCCCGCCCCCAAAACGTACTTAAAAGTAACATTATACAGACCAGGCAGATTATATTTAGGAATATATATATATATAAATTATGTAACAGCAAGGAAAAAAAGAGAACATGAATTTGAAAGAGAGCAAGGACAGATGTGTGGGAGGGTTTAGACTCTAATAGAGGGAAGAAAGGGAAGGAAGAATGATGTAATTATAATCTCTAAAGTAAAAGAAAAAATATGTAGCAACCAAGGTTTTTACTGCTCAGGCAAACAGCCTCTACTTGACATGCACCAAAGTTCTAACCCCAAAGAAGAAAAGCAGATATTCCGTAAAAATGACATTTGAAAAGACATTTTGGGAATAGTAAGAGCAGCTCCTAGTGGTTTGAGCAGGAGGACCCCTCTGGAAGCTGATAATTTCTTAGATGCCAGCTGAGGGTTAACCTTGCAAGCAACATATTCTAAAAAATAAAAAATAAATGGGCCTCAAGCTGCTACATTAACTCCTTTCTGTACATTGAATATCCTCAAATGATAGAAAAATACTTTTATTTCTTGTTAAAAGAATCTCTTTAAGAGAGGCAAATCTTAACATGAATAGGGGGTTCATGTTGTGGAAAAGAACAAAATATCCTTGGGAAGATTACTCCATGAAGTTAGCTTTGTGGGGGCTGGAAAGACGACTCTGTGTAAGGTTCCTGCTGTGTAAGCGTGAGGGCCTGTGCTCAGACCTCCAGAACCCACATAAATGCTGGGTATTGCCAAGGGGGTGTAATCCCAACCCTGGGGTTGGAGACAGGATCACAGGAGCTTTCTGGTCAGCTGGCCTCACCGAAATGGTGAGCTCCGGTTTAGAGAGAGGCACTGTCTTAAAAAAAATAAGATGGGGAACGATACAGGAAGACACCCCATGGCAGCCTGTGGCCTTCACATGCATATGCATGGGTCAGTGTAGCTGCACACCTACATATACACCACATACCCATATACACTAAGATAGCTTTGTGATTTTATTCAAGACAAAATAAGTTATATACCAATGGTAGTGACCAAGTATATACTTGGTCCTTTCGGCAGAATAGAAAACAACTCAGATCTGGTATATCCTGACACAGCCATGAAAACACTCAATGCAAGAAAGCATTCAATGTTACACCAATTTGAGGAAGAATCAGGGTACCTAGGATTCAGGGACTGTTTCAAGTATGCTCATGTGAGTCTTCCTGTAATGTGAACATTTGTCCTATGTATCCACTCCTAAATCAACACATAATCAGATTTCAGGCTAGAAGTAGCAGGCAGAGTCCTATATCGTATGCATAAATTGTCTCAGAGCAGTTGGCATGGGCACATTAGTCCTAGTGTCTGTCTGAAAGACCCCAAACAGTCCCGTAAGTGTTTCTCCAAACTACTATGTTGTGTTGAAATCTGTCTGGAGAGTTCCTGGCTTTTCAAGGATGCCCATACTCAATCTTTCCTATCCTCTCTTTGTCCTACCTATAAGGTTATTCATATACCTACCTATGGATAGGACTCATAAACAGTAATGTTAATTATGTATGCTGTATTTTATAATATTACATGTCATATCGTGTTTTACCTCCTATTTTATATGTGCATATTGATTTTTTTGTTTACTTATTGTGGAGGTCATGTCATTTCTGTACATAAAGAGATTTCTCATATTTGTGTTTAGCTGCTTTGGATGCCATTGCATTGGCTATATTATAATTTATTTCTGTCTTTAAGGATGAAGTTGTTTCTATGGAAATTATTCACACTTATCTGATACATCATCATTAAGTAAATTTTGCTTTATTTTTTCCATTTCTACTAGTAAATAGAATTTGCTTTTCAGCTTATAAATGCAACTAGTGAAATTTCAGAAAATGGCCTTAGAAAAATGAAATCTTCATAATTAATACATGATCCTTAGGAAGAAATGAAAAAGTTATATCCTCTGGTGGAAAGGGGGTGATGGGACACTTTGCATCATAGAACTAGTTTGAAGAGTCTGAGGTACATTACAAGCATCAAACACAACTTGAAACGTGGAGGTGAGAATAACCAGGACAAGCGCATTCCTTGAACTACCCCATTAGGTCACTGGCCCATTTTCACACCCACTCCTTTTTCCATCCTTTCCCCTTCCTTCTTCTTGTACTTGCTTTCTAAGATGAAATCGTCTTTATTTTACTAAAATCATCTTGATTTCTGTCCTTTCTTAACTTAGATTCCATGGTCAATTGTTCCCACTACCTTCTTTTTTTTTTTGATTTTTCGAGGCCGAGTTTCTCTGTATAGTCTTGGACCCTTTACTGGAACTCACTCTATAGACCAGGCTGGCCTTGAACTCACAGAGATCTGCCTGCCTCTGCCTCCCGAGTGCTGGGATTAAAGGCGTGCGCCACCACCGCCCGGCCTTCCACTACCTACTTAATGATACCTTGAAACCCTCTTTCATCTTCGACCTCATTTTCAGTATCACATCCTCAACAGTATCACCACCTTACCAACCCAACCACCTCAGTAACCATTACATACTAATTCATACTTAAGAATTCTGATCTCATCTGTACTCCCTGTATTATAACATCCAACTGATTTATCTTATGCTCAGCATTTCTTTTCTCCATAGGGATGATTTCAACTTTTTGCCATGTTCATTATGAGCCAAACTTAGTTCCTGCCTGCTCATGCTTTTCTAGCATTGAGATGGACTGATAACGAGCTTGGACTTTATAGTCAGAGTCCCCGTATCCCTAAATTTTAGTAGGAGAATGTGAGCTAATGGTTCAACCCTATTGAAGCTCAACAGTAAAATTAGAAAAAGAATAATATCTTAGGGTTGTACTGAGAGCTAGTGAGATAATGTTCATGGGCATAAATGCTATTACTTGTCCAGGAAAAAAAAATACGTGGACTTCTAATTATGTGCTGGGGAAAAGCCAGTGTTCAGTGTACTTGGTAGTATGTAGTCAATGTTGGGAGCATTGTCAGCATGGTTCCACGTCCTGGAATATAGAGCAAATCCGACCATTCTCTTGAGAAGCCTGTAGGTTAGTAGAATGTTGGAGACCAAATTATTTGTCAACATTTTGTTTCATTCTTTTCACTTCCTTGCCAGTGCGTAGATGGAATTTACTTCTCTTCCATAATAAGGTTGAACTTGACTCTGTAACTTCCTTGGGGAATTAGAATGTGGACTTGTTGGTAGCAGAGGCTTTAAATGTGTTAGTGCATTTTTGGCTTGCTTTCTCATGCTTCTGTCCTTTATCATGGGAAAAGTATATACAGAGTTGCCACTAGTCCCAGAATGAGAGACCTGTGGAGTATGCACAGCCTCAATCAACAGCCTGTAATTAATGGCAGCCAACCTGGGCATGAGATCAATCACTGTTGTAGGCACTGAGGTTTAGACTCTGTTGTTACACAGCAACATTAGAGAAAAATATCGCTAATTTGCAAGAAGAGATTGAATGTAAGCCAATTAGTATACACAGTGGGTAACTGGAATGCTCTGCTACAAGTCTGCAGAGGCACAGAGAAAGGCAAAGGGGAAGAAGGGACCACATCGCTCTGATACCTCTTCCCCACCAACATGGGTCAGTCCCATTATAAACTTGCTCCAAGTTTTGTTGTTATTGTTTGTGATTTTGAGACAGGGCCTCACTCTGTGACCTTGGCTGGTCTGAACTCACTCACAGTTCAGTGTGGCCTTGAAATCACAGTGACCTTATTGCCTAAGTCTCCTAAATGCTAGGATTACAGACCTGTGCCACCACATCTGGCCCTATGTATTTCATTGTTAGTAAAGCTCATTCTTTTGGTCCCCCTTCCCATATGTTCCTCTGTTGCAGCAAACTCCTCTAATATTTTGTCTATTGTCACTAACTTCTCACCTCTCCTTCTTTCTTGAGTCCTCTTTAATCAACCAGCTCTTACTCCAACCAATCTATCCAATTGTTCATCAAGGTCATAATGACTCCCATACTGCTTAAGCTAGTAATACCTAAGTCAACTTCAACTTCAACTTTCAGCAACATCTGACTTAGTAAATTACTCCCTCCTTGGAGTATTGTCTTCCCTTACAATGCTTTCCTGCTGATCACATCGTATTCTCATCTCCTTGGCTGGTCAATTCCTCCTCGTTTCCCATCTCTCAGATGTGACAGCCCCAGAGTTCAGGCCACAGATGTTTCCCTTTTCTAGAAACCTTCCCTGGGATTCCAGATAATCTCTTGAGATGTGCATGCTTTATTTGCTAGCAATTCTCCAGTTTATTTGGCTCTGCTGTTGGATTTGCCACCTAACTGCTACTTATGGATCCTGTTGCTTGCTAATATCTCAATTTAGATATCCAATGTGTGTCTGAATCTAATTGTGTACTTTGTCTTCACAAACAGCTCTTTCAGCAACATTCCCCATCTCATTTCATGGCAACTCCTTTCTTTCATCTTTTTAGGTTAAAAAAAATGGAGCTGACCAATAAGCACATGAAAATACACATAATGTCTCTAATAATTAAGAAAATATAAACCATAATGCAATGGGATTGCATATGTATTAAGATAGATATCATAAAAAGAGAGAAAAGTGATGGTGAGGATATAAAGAAACGATGAAGCCTATAAAACATTGGAAGGAGTGTGAAATGCTAAGATCCAGAGTGATTGGGACACTAGAACAGGGGGCACAACAAGATACAACGCTAGACAGGCAGGCAGGGGTCAGTGGTGGTTTTAATGAGAATGGCCCCCATAGGCTCATATGTTTGGATGCTTGGTCCCCAGTTAGTGGAACTGTCTGGGAAGGATTAGGAGGTGTGGCCTTGTTGAAGGAGGAGAGGCCCTGTCTGAGGAGATGTGTCATTAGTGGGTTGGCTTTGAGGTTTCAAAAGCCCAGGTCAGGCCCAGTCTCCCCCTCTCTGCCTGAAACTTGTGGATCAGATGTGAGCTCTCAGCTACTGTTCCAGTGTCATGGCTGCCTATCTGCCACCATGCTCCCTGCCTTGATATTCATGGACTAACCCTCTGAAACTGTAAGCAAGTCCCCAATTAAATGTTTCCTTTATAAGTAGACTTGGTCATGGTGTCACCTCATGGCCACAGAACAATAACTAGGAGAGGGTCCAACGTACACCTAAAGGAGCTTAGGCTTTATTCTGTTTATGTAGCAAATAGTAAACATAAAGACTCCCAGGCCTTGCCCCAGAGATCTCTGAAAGACACGTGAGTGCATACTTTGATGATCTGTACTGTGTATTTCACACAGGAAGTTTTCCTCACAGGACTCAGCCTCTTGGGAGCTGTAAAGACAAAAATGGTCCATTCCATAGGTTTTAGAACTAGTGAGCTAGCTGTGTGCAGTCTAGATTCGATGGTGGCGGAAGAGGAATTCCAGGATAGGGAAGCTCGATTAGTTCAGGATTAAAGAATGAGATATGAGTTCAAAAGTTGCCAGTAAGGAAAAGTGACAGGCACAGGGACTCTTAGGCATGATGTGGAGAAGGGAGTATCCTGAGCATTCTCTGTCCTGATGATTGAGGAGATGACCATGCCATCCCAACTTGGAAGCACAGTACTACAGGACAGAGGAATACAGAAAGAGCCATTCTATTTCTTGTCACTAAACCCTCGACTCATGACGTCATACAAAGAGAGAAGCTTGAATTTTCTGGGCACCAGGTGAGGAAAGAGAACTAGCTGATTCTCCAGAAGGAACTCTGAATTTAGGTAATGAGCTGCTCAGAAAAGCAAAGAGCATGGGCTTGCTGTCCCTTTCTTTGTGAAAACAGGTTGGAACAGGTCCCAGACAAGGCTGGGCTCCTTCAAGCAAATGAGCTTGGAATAAATTTCTAGATGGTTCCAAGATGCTAATTAAAATCTCATTATTACCCATCAGAGAGCTGTTGCTAGGTGCCTGATACATGTCATTGAACTGTAAGATATCAGCTTCTCAGTAATTGAAACTCAACTGCTTCCCAAACCAATTTAGAACGAGACTCAGTTGAAAATTGTGGACAGTCTCTCAGCAAGACTCATAGTTACAGCCCCTGCAATACTCATACCTGGGAACAGCCTTCCTTCCTTTCATGGAATTTCGTAAGCTGTAAAAGATGTGAGACCTGGAAAGGAATCATTTTGTCCATCTCAAATATCAAATGACTAGTTTAGAGCTTCCCCTTGGCTGTACAAACTGATCAACCAATATGCACATATGTGCATAATTCTATGATGAATAAACCGAAAGGTGAACACCTTTACCATGAAGTAATCCAAGCAGTGACGTAAGAACCTGTAACCACACGTGTAGAAACAGAATTGTGTGGGCCAGGGAGATGGTCCAGCAGTTGAAGGCGCTCGCTGTGTAAGCCTGGTGATCTGGGCTCGATCTCTGAAACCCATGAAATAAGCCTGATACAGTGGCATACATATGTGATCTCAGCCCTCCTTAAAAAAATGGGGTGAAAGAACAGAATTGTTCGAAAGCTTCCGAGCCAGCTAGCCTAGAATAAATAGTACAGGAGTAGAAATGGGAGCCCTTGTCTTAACAAGCTGCAACGTGAGAACTGACTCCTGAAAGTTGTCCCCTGAGCCTCCATGTAAAACATGGCATGCATGCACTTGCATGCATGAACACACACTCAAATAAATAAATAAATAAATAAATAAATAAATAAATAAAATGTAGAAAAGTAAATAATCACATAAACACAAAAGTAGGCATAACAACTCTTCAAATTCAGTTAGCTACAATTTTTACATACTTAAATTTTAAAAGCAGGCTGTGGTGTTTTGAATGATAATGACACAATAGGTTCATGTTTAAATACTTGGTCCTCAGTAGGTGGAACTGTTTGGGAAAGATTAGGAGGTGTGGCCTTGTTGGAGGAGGTGTGTCATTAGTGGGTGAGCTTTGAGGCTTCAAAAAACTCACGCCATTCCCACTGTTCTGCCTCCTGTTGAAGACTGAGATGTGTGCTTCTGCATCTGCGCCACTCTAGTCTGCCTGCTGCCATGATCCCCACCATGATGGGGATAAACTCCATCACTCTTGAACCATAAGCCCCAAACAACCACTTCCTTCTATAAAATGCCTTGGTCATTGTGTTTTATCACAATAGAAATGTAACTGATACACAGGCTTTGCTTGAACAGGTATGCATATCCATTTTCCAGTTATATAGCTGATACAACAAAAAGTGCTAACATTGCTTTTCACAGCATTTTTTCAGTTCCGAGTAGCTTAGAGGCAAACTTCACAGTCTGATAAAAATAAATATTTTAATACTCATCATAAATTATTTTCTCTACCATTCTATGGGACAATTTCTCTAAACATTTTCTAATCTGTTCACTGTATCTTTTGCAAAACCATCAGATAGACAGAATGACTCAAGCTACATATCTTTGTTCAAACATCACTTAACAAAGCTCAAAAATGCACTTATGAACCTGTAGGTCACCTTTGCAAATTGTTTTCCCAGTCGATGCTGGATTCTTGTGCTCTGGCCACATGTGGCCCCAAGAGCAACACCAGAGAATTCTGCTAAATGCTCATTCAGAGCTTCAATGTGTGGGTAACAGCAGATGCTACTCATGTAATCTGTACCCCAGAAACTGGGGGTGGGTCTCTATGAAGTAAGTTTGTGGCCAGTCGATCTTTTGACTGCCAGGAAGATCTGTAGGAATACAGTCCTTGCCAGCCCACTATGACAAGGACTTTAGAAACAAACAAAAAACAACTACAAGAATAGACTGGGTTAAAAACGTTAACTGTATATAAAGCTGATGCTAATAATGTAGTACAGTTTACAATTCTAAATACACACTTTCATTCATGTGAGTGCATGTCAACAACAAAAGGATCAGTAGATAACAAAACATGACTAGGTGTCTTTGGATGCTATACCTAACCTGTCTTCTCCTGTTTTGTTCTTGTGCATTTCTCAGTTTCACTATGATAGATGTACTTCAAATATAATCAGGAAGAAAATGTTCTGTTTTAAAGGTGAGGCAATATGTTTTTTATCACTTAATCCTCGAGTATATATGCCTAAGAAACAAGCCCTGGAAGGAGAAATAAATTAGACAAGGAAGGACCAAGTTTTAAGGCCTGTCTTGCAAGATTTGGTTTCAATGTGCCTTCTGCCTGGCTGCTGAGAAACAAAAGTGACCTGTTTTGGATTGAGCAGTCTAATTACTGTAAATGTGTTTTCTTTTGCATTAAGGCCCTTGGTTCCACAAAGAAGGGATTAAGAGAGTCTTGCTGAGACATAATGAGGCATGAAAGATGCTCCTTAACCACAGGCCACAGACAAATAATGGAGCTCCCATTGACTATAGCTACCTTGTGCTTTCAGAAAAGAGCTCCTGAACTCAACCTCACATAGACCTCTCCAGGGAAGGAATGAGGCAGCGTTCATAAGGACATTTGGCTTTTGTAAAGTGAAGGGCAAGCCTGCTCTTGACACTGCCTAGAAATGTCTGCAACCATTCCTTCGAAAAGCTCTTCCTATGACTGTTTCACTTTACCTTCCTTTTACTCTTTGCCTATCTAGAGTGTTCTTTCTAAGGCAAGGGGCTGACTACACTCTCATTTAGCATCCTCTGAGTCCTCTTATTAAGCACACTTGAACGCAGAGCACTGTTGATGGGAGGCCATCAAATGCAGAACCTGCTGGCTTTGATGCAGAGTCACAATTTAATCATCCCTGTGTCCAAATGCCATATACTAGCAGGCTATAGTAGCTCCTATAGTAGGTCCTCAGTGGGAGGTACTAGTGAGGACTGCTTGCTATTAATCAGTGTAGCCTCATCACCTTGCAGACCACAGTTATTCAGGCATACTATCCTGCATTCAACAGATGGTGGTGAATCAATGAATGAGGTGTAAAAATGAAGTTTGAGTGGTATAGAGTTGAAACAATAACTGTGAGGAGGTTTTGTTTGCCTTATATTTTTGATGAAAAGAGAAACTTTCCATTTTTAAGCCTTTTGCATTACGTTCTTCCCATCGGCATTCTTTTCACAATCTAGAAGCAAATCTATAAATGAGAATTGTGGGGAAAAAAGAGTCCATTCTTATTTCAACAGTTTTGTTTTTCCCATTTGCTTCCTCTTGTTTCAGGTGTACTGACTCCTGAGAGAATGCTAAACGTGCAATTTCATGGGCACAGGAACCGTCATGTTTAACCATTTTGCTGATGACATACCATGAGAATAAATGTAAAGGCAGCAGGTCTCCTTAGAATACAGACTGTGCACGACAGTAAACTCCTCCCGGGCTGCACAGATGTTCAGAGAATCCTAAGTATAAGGATGAGCAACTGCTTACGGTGAGCTTCCTAAGTCTGGGGTGCTCAACAAATCAGTCTCACAAGGTTTGAAGAGACCATGGTGATGAGATAGTGATGATGATCTTGATAGCAGTGCTAATAATTATACTATCAATTAACAATCCTTTAGGGTTTTCAAGACATCGCGGTAACATAGTCATCTGAGCCTCATAAGAACCCCAGCAGGTAAGTCTCATCATTATACCAATTTTACAGACAGACAAATTGAGGATCAGAGAAACAGGTAATGTGCCTGAGGTTATAGGGCTGGAGCAAAGCCAAACCAGGATTTCATTATGTTCTGACTCCAGTGCCTGGTTCCTAATCACTGCTAAAGAAAACAGGAGTATGTTGTAGAATATTATTTTAAGATGTGTTACATTTGTTAAAGCTGTGCAACATTTTTTTTAATGATGCAAAGATGTGTTGTATTCTTTTATGCTGCATTTGTTTAACTCTGTGAAGCTGTCTTACTTTGCCTGTCTAAAACACTTGATTAGTCTAATAAAGAGCTGAACAGCCAATAGCAAGGCAGGAGAAAGGCTGGGCAGGGCTGGGAGGCAGAGAGAAGATACAGAGGGAGAAATCTGGGAGGAGGAATCAGGGAGAAAAGAAGGAGAGGAAGGCCAGCCACCCAGCTACTCAGCAAGACACGGAGTAAGAAGTAAAGAAAGGTATACAGGGCGGTGGTGGCGCACGCCTTTAATCCCAGCACTCGGGAGGCAGAGCCAGGCTGATCTCTGTGAGTTCAAGGCCAGCCTGGGCTACCAAGTGAGTTCCAGGAAAGGCACAAAGCTACACAGAGAAACCCTGTCTCGAAAAACCAAAAAAAAAAAAAAAAAAAAAAAAAAAAAAGAAAGGTATACAGAAATAGAAAACGATAAAAGCTCAAAGGCAAAAGATAGACAGGATAATTTAAGAAAAGCTGGCACGAAATAAGCCAAGCTAAGGCTGGGCATTAAGAAAGAATAAGTCTCTATGCACTTATTTGAGAGCTGGGTGGTGGGCCCCCCAGGGAGTAAAGACTTAAATAAACAAACAGGAGTACCACTTAAGAATCCTCATTCTGTGGTCTGTATAGTCTTGAGTCAAAGTGGTTCCCAATCCTAAGACTGGTAGAGTTCAGGGGAAGATATTCTAAAATGACTTTTCTACCTGTACTAGTTAAGGAAGGTGCAGATTTATTCTTCTTTCTCAGAACAGTCCCAACAGTAGTAGTAGTGGTCATAAATAGATTTAAAGTTCTACTGTGCGCAGCTTCTGCTACTGAGCCTACGGTCGGTCACTGCTGTGGCTGTCATCATTCTCAAGAGGACACAGACGAAGTCCTGAGTAAGCAGCTTATGCTTATCTGGGGAGTGACTAAAGGTACACACTTCCCTCTCCTGTGTGCTTCATTTTTGTGTTCACACTCAGTCACACAGAGGCCAGGAAACAACATCTCTAGCCGGGACTTTTTGTGTCCAGCAGAAGCTAAAGATGGTTCAGCTGCTGAGAGGGAAAATTGGAGACAGTGAAATTGTTTCTTTGTGGGAGCGCCTCACAGAGCTAAACTTAGAGCGAGCCATTTACCAAGTCTCTGCTAGCTCTGTTGTATACCAGTAAGGAAGCTGAGACCAAGAGAGGCCAGGTAATGTTGCCAACATCCTTCATCTTGTTAGGGAAGAAGTTCAGTGAGTTTCTTTTCTAAATTGAGTCTTCATAGTAAGTTGAAAAGGAAGCCACGAAACTTACAAATTGTGCCAGATAAATACCTTTAACAAAAATGATACATGAGTGAAAAATTGCCCAGATGTTACAACAGAGGTTCAAAGGGGGCTGATAAATGCTCAAAGGAAGGAGAAATAAGTTCCTAGAAGATCCCACCAGGATCATCATTCTCATTGCATAGATGAGGTGACTTTTGCCCACGAGTTACTGGTTTCCCCAAAGTTATGCAATCCACATGGAAGAGCCTATTTGGACTGGGCTTTATTTCTGGCCTCTCAGGACTCCTTCTAATGGCCTTCAAAGTCCCTCATAAGAAGGATAAGGACCTTAGTTTTGGGGTCTAAGAAACTTTAAGAACCCCCACTCCATATTCTGGGGCATTATCTACTAAATTAGTATTCTGTAAGCTAATTCATAGGCAGAAACTAGTCAGTTCCAGTTCAACAACCACTTATCAAAGTCCTTCCTGTCAAGAAGTACCACATTAGGTGTTGAGGGATGCACAGACAAAGAATCCATGGCCTCTGTGTCCAGGATCTCAAAATTCTACAATAAATAGTTAAAACAATTAACCACCAGGTCATGTAAAATGATATAACAGATGGATCTGGAATGGTAGCTATTTTATTTTCCCAGAAAACATAATGATGCTCCTCACACAATCAGAACCCAACAGACCACAATCCCTGGTCATAGAGTTTAGCTGATTTTCCAAGCTGGCTCCATGAGAGAACTGTACCCCTTGACCACAGAGACTGGCAATGGGATAGGTACGTGACTCAAACAAGGCTAGGCAGAGCCTTTCTTGTGTGTTACACACTGAGGTGGGAGAGATTCCCCTACTGACTGTTGAATATAAGGACTGGAAGGATATGAATTAAAATGACCTGTGACCTCTATCTGTTCTCTATCCATCAGGAAAAGCCTGTTAGTAAGACTAAAGAATGACTTTGCTAGACAGACCAATACAAGGACATGTATAAGAAGCTAAAGATATCTGTCTCAAAGCAACAGATACCCAGGTCCATGTATTGTCATTATGATTACAATGAATGTATTTAATGCTTCCTTATGCCAGGAATGATGCTTAAATGAAGCAGATGCATTGGATATGACAACACCAACCAATAATAACAACATTCACATAGTTATAGTGGTTTTATTCTCTCTTTACACATTAGGAAACTGAGAAACAAAGATGATACATAATATATATGTCTTTTTTTGTCTTTCCATACTGGGAACTGAACCTATGGCTTCATATATGCTAGGCAGAGACACTCTATCACTGAGCTATATCCTCAGTCCTATGAGAACAAATAATTTACTACTGGTCACATGGCTAATTAGAGAATTGAGCCATGAACTTCAGTTGTCTTACAAATCTTATAGTTCCTTCTACTGGAATATAATACTCCAGCAGTAATCTCTATGTCTCAAAACAAACAAACAACAAACAAGTCAGTTTCTTTAGAAGTGGACACATGCCCCCATCCCTAGCCCAGAAGCAATCTCTAATTAATAACCACTTACAGGTGAAAATTCAGTTTTCTGTAAGGGAATCTCACTGGGGAAACAATCTACTCTGAAGAGAAGGCCCCATGCCCAGCAACAGATGGCCAACAGAAAACGAACTCAATGTAATGTTTGGAGGTTTCTTGTCTCAGAATGCCACGCAGGGCTTTAATTTTTTTTATCTTATTATTTTTATTTTTTTAACTGTTTCTTCTTTTTTTTAATCCTACAGGTCTTTTGCAAATGTATTACAGCTTCCAGTTCAGTGTTTTTATGGGATTCCCGAATGTGCAAATGAGTGGGGCTCTGTTTTTTGTGTCTTCTCTTGGGCTCTTTTCCTTTTGTTTGTTTGGTCCTATTCCTATATATTATTTTGTGAGAGTCCACAACTGACTCAGTTTCCCAGTTTGAATCTGAAGTCTATTCTGAGTCAATAGAGTTCAGGCTTGTTTGCTCCAAGGCTGTGAGAAAGTCCTGATTAGCGTACAGAGTCTCTTTGAAGGGCTGTGAGAAAGTCCTGATTAGTCCACAAGAAGGAACACACTATCTAGCTAGACACAGGCTGCTGATGCCAGCCAGAGGTACATTGAGATAGAAAATGAAACTGCCTGTTCCTTGACACAAGGCAGGACAGATAGTGGTTGAATGCCTGTGCTGTGCATTGTTCTACCTCTGTCCTTCAAAATTGTATATAAGCTGGCTGTGAAATAAACTGGGGGCTGTCTGGCATTGACCCACAGACCTCTTGACTCTTTTCTGTCTTCTTCATTGTCTCTTCAATCTGCACGCCTCCACCCAGGTACCCACCTGACTGTCGGCAGGCTCTGACGTTATTTTTATTTTATCTTATTATATTTTATTACCCTTTCAAAGCTTGTTTGTTTTCTAATGGGAGACAGAAAGGGGATAGTCTGAAGGGGAGGGTAGATGAGGAGGAACTGGGAGGAGTAGAGGGAGGGGAACCTATAATCAAGATATATTATGTGAGAGAAAATCTATTTCGTTAAAATGAAAAACAAAATTTTTTTTTCAGTCTTGCTCATTTTTCTACCTCCTGGACCTTGTATGACAACTGACACAAAGCAAATGCTTAAAAAACACATGTGCTGAACAACAAATCAATGGCTTTCCATCAAGTGGATCATACAAGGAAGAAATCAGAAAATTAGGCATACATGTATAAAGCATAAGTAGATGTTTCACGGTAGCTTTTAAAGCCCAGTTGGGCTGTTGTTTACACCTCTTCCTTGAAGCGAAATCTATCATCTCACCTTGGAAAGAGGGATGCTGTCAGGCTGGCCTTATTGTTTGGGTCACAGTAGGCAGACAAGAAAGAGTGGCAGCTGCTTCGTGGGAGGCAGGATGGGTGAGTGGTTTTGCGGTTGTCCCTACTTGGTATTTATAAAAGAGGACTGTCATCAAGAGCCAACCCTCAGGCCCCCAGATGCTTTGCAGCATCAAGCCTTGCAGGGGATCTATGTTCTGTATCACCATTTCTTTTTCCACCCCAGTAGTCTTCCCTATCAGCTCTGCATAGAAATCAAGCTGCCAAACCTCACTGTCTCTTGCCCTGGATTCCTGGAGCTAAAAGAAATGAAGGCCTCACTCTGTTTCTAAAGTATATACACCGCCAATTTCTTTGTAAGAAGAAAGATGGTAAGACCCTTAGGAAATATATACCTCTCTTTATGTGCACATCTTCCTTTTGATCAGTCCTTTAGTAAACATTTGAATGCCCACGGTGTGGCAGGTGCTGTTCTTGATATTGAGGATAGCATGCTTAAAACAAATATGAACCCTGGTGTGTATATGAAACTAACATTCTATGAGGAAATCAGAAACTAACTAACTAGCTAACTAACCAACTAACTAACTAACTAAAAGCATGTTAAGTAAGTAAAAGAAGTAGTTTGCTAGGCAGCAACCATTGCTAATAGAAAGAATCGAGTCAGGAAAGGATAATTCAGAGAGGGGGGTCATATTTTTATATGGGCAGTCAAGGAGGGCTTTGCTCAGAAGGAAATATTTCAGTGAAGTTCTGGCCATGATGAAAGAGTGAGAAATGAAGTATTTAAAGGTGTACTGTACACCTAAAAGTTTGCTAAGAGGTTAGATCCCATGCTAAGTGTTCTTACTGTAATAAGTACCTTAAAATAAACAAGATAGAAAGAGAAAGGGAGGACAGGGAGAGGGGAGCAGGGCTGTCAAAGGTATAAAGGAGCATTTGGGGTGGATGGCTCCATAGTGAGGACTGTGTGTCTGAGACAGAGACAGAATCTCACTGATGCTTTGTGGGTATCACTGTTAAGAGCAGGGGAAGCCAGGAGATTAGTCAGGCCTTTCTTCTTCTGACCTCCAGTCAGCTACTTTCTCCTCTTCCTTCATTCCTCAGTGTCCCCAGGCCACTTCAGTACCAACAGTCATTTTGTGCTCCCTCAGCTCCACTCCAAATACGTGTTTAGATTCTTAACTCACTCTGGGCAACAGTAGACGTCATACGAGCAGATACATGGCCAAGGAAAGCAGTAAAGAACAATAGCTTCAAGAGTCTTCACACAGCAGTAAAGGAACTTAAGTTTCTATTAGTCAGGACTTCTTTGGGTGTAAATAAAATAAATTCAAGTGTATTGTCTTTCCACTGCTGACAAATGACCAGTGTAGCCACATAAAATAAGACCTGCATGCCAGAAGTATAGATATGGCATGGTTGAATTCTTTGCTCAGGGCTTTGCGGACTGAAAGAAACCAAGAGGTTGCATAGATGAGTTTTTTTTTAATTAAGCAAATTTTTTAATTCATTTTACATACCAATCAAAGATCCCCTTCTTCCCTCCTCCCACCCCTCCAGCCTCCCTCTCCCAACCCATCCTCTATTCCCTCGTACAAGAAGGTAAGGCCTCCCATGGGGAGGTACATTTAGTAGAGGCAGGACCAAGCCCCTCCTCCTGCCTCAAGACTGTGCAAGGTGTCCCACCATAGGTAGTGGGCTCCAAAAAGCCTGCTCATGCACCAAGGATGGATCCTGATCCTACTGCCAGGGGGGCCCTTAAGCAGACCAAGCTACGCAACTGTCTCGACATGCAGAGGGCCTAGCCCAGTGCCAAGCAGGCTCCACAGCTGTTGATCTAAATTTCCTGAGTTCCCACTAGTTTGGTTTGGTTGTCTCTGTAGGTTTCCCCAGCATGGATGGGTTTTTATCTAGAGTAACTGGAGGCAGAAGCCCCACTAACTCAGCTCTAAGTGGTCTGAGAACTGTCGTCATCTCTCAGCTCCAGGAGACCACGGCATCCTTTAGTTTGTCGCTTTGCCATCTCCCTCTCTGAATTTTTCTTCATACTTGAAGTCTGAATTCTTCATCTTTAATATCTAGGTTCAGCTTTACCAGCTCATGTGATTAGGTGGGATGGCCTAGATAATCTTCCTCACCTCAGATCAGTGTGTTTGGGACCTTAGTTATAACTCCTCACAGTAGCACTAGATCAGTGTGCCTGAGTAACTGGAAGACAGTGGGTGCTGATCAAGGGCTGGGGATTTGGGGCCATCTTAGAAATCTGCCTTCTATACCAAGTGAAAGGGATGAACTAACCCAGTGTCAGAGAAAGCCCCTAGAGGAGGAGAGGAGCTGACAGGACCCAGGAGAGCTTCAGGGAGGAACTAGTGTCTGCACCTCTCCTTTCAATGTTCAGGATTTACTTCTCTTCACATAGCATACAGACAGCTACTAATAGTTTCCCTAGTTTAGTAGACAGAGAATTTCTCTTTCCTAATGTTTGAAGACTGATCCAGAGATTCTGACTGGTCCGTCTTTACGTCATGGAGACTGATCCAAAGAAAGCTTCTGATTGGTCTGATAACTGAGACAGGAGGTGGAACAGCAAGCAAGGACTTGACAAGCTTGGAAAGGGAAGTTGTAGTGGTTTGAATGAAAATGGCTCCCATAGGGTTGTTATATTTTGATGCTTGGTCCCCAGTTGGTAGAAGTGCTTTTGGAGAGGATTGGAAGGTGTGGCCTTGTTGGAGGAGGTGTGTCACTGGGGGTGGGCTTTGAGGTTTCAAAAGTTCATGCTAGGCCTAGTCTTTTTCTCTCTCTACCTGCAGTTTACTGGTCACATCTGAGCTCTCAACTACTGCTCCAGTGACACACCTGCTGGCCTCTAGGCTCTCCACCATGATGGTCAGGGGCTAACCCTGAAACTGTAAGCAAGCCCCCAATTAAACATTTTCTTTTAATAGTTGCCTTGGTTATGATGGTTATAAAACAGTAACTAAGACAGAAATTGATACCAGGATGCCACGTCTGACCATGCTGTTCCTTAGAGAAATATGAAATACTTGGGACTTTGGACTAGAAAAGCAGTTGAACACTTTAATTGGAGCTTAATGGGTCATCCTAGTATGAGCTTGGGAGACAGTAGTGCTAAGAGCAATGTGAACTATGCAGCCCAGGTCAAGCAGTTTGGAGGGGAATAACAGCAGCTGGGATGGAGAGCATTCTTGTGCTATTTTGGCAAAAGACGCAGCTGCTTTTTGGCCAATGTCCTAAGAATCTGCGTGAGGCTAAATTGAGTTTTGGATTAATGTTGCTGGCAGAGGAGATTCAGGAGAGCCTAGCAGTGACTGTGTCACATGGTTATTAGTGATCACTCTTATGCAGATCTACAACAAAAGGAGCAAGTGGCACAAAGAGAAATACAAAATGTACACTCTGAGAAGGAAGAGAGCCCCAGTGAATGTAATGTTGGGGTCAAGTCCCACATTCAAGGACATAAGAAGCTTAAAGAAAAGCCTGATGCTAAATGGAATAAATAGAGAGGTACCCTCAGGGTAAGACCCCACCCTGCTCATCCCGCAACTTGTAAAAAGCAAAATCTTATGCAGCAAAGGAAACCATTAACAAGATGAAGTGTATGCAAATGTCAAACTTGGAGTGGGCCAGGTTCCAGTCCCAGCAGACAGCAGAGCATGGCATCTTCAGCTATATGATTCTGGATTTAGAGTCAAGAAGGATATAGGAAAGGGGTTATGGAATCTTCCTTTGTGATTAAGGAAAGCCGTTTAGCCTAGGCATATAGTAGGGGAGTCCCTGCATGAGTCCCAGAGAGGCCATATGTGAAGTTCTGTAGATGAAGCTTGGATTGTGCTGGAAGTGCCAGCATGATGGAGGGGTGCCAGAGCAGGGGAGATACCTGCCAAAGAGAGCTGCAGAAAGGTGTAGAGAAGCTGGAAGGAGTGGGAGAATGGAAGAGCCATCTAAGACAGAATTTGTAGCTTGCTCTGCTGGTTTTGCTTTGGTTCAGTATTTCCTCCTTTTTTGGAATGGTAATGTGTATTCTGTGCATTGTGTGTTAGAAGTGTGTGACCTACTTTTTATTTTGATTTTATAGGGGGTCACGGTTAAGAGATTGTCTTGAATCTCAGAAGAAACTTCGGACTTTTAAGTGATTTTGAGACTGTGAAAGACTATGAGGACTTTTGATGTTAGACTAAATGCATTTTGCATTATGATATGGCTATAAGCCCATGGGGGCCGGGGAGTGTAATGTGGTAGTTTGAATGAGAATGGCCCCCATGGGGTCATATGTTTGAACACTTGGTCCCCAGTTAGTGGAACTGTTTGAGAAGGATTAGGTGTAGCCTTGTTGGAAGGGGTATGAGCTTTAAGGTTTCAAAAGCCCATGTCAGACCCAGTCTTACCTCTGTCTGTAACTTGCTGACTAGATGGGAATTCTTAGCTACTGTCCAATGTCACGCCTGCTGTTTGCCTCCGCACTCTACACCATGATGGTTGTGAACTAACACTCTGAAACTGTAAGCAAGCCTCTAATTAAATGCTTTCTCTTAAAAGTTACCTTGGTCATGGTGTCTCTTTACAGTAATAGAACAGTAACTAAGACAAGGGTTCTCTCAAGGAGGGAGAGAGATGGATCGCATGTGGGATAGATGAATGTAGGCCATCTTGAACACTAGTCAGTTAGACCTGCCTTATCAACTTTGCATCTCTGTATCTCTTCTTCTTCCTTTGCTTCTCTGCCTAGTTAGTCTTGCCTTCTCTAACTCTCTAGCAGCTGAGATCTAAGAACAATCTGGAAATATTTCTGGACTTTGGTATGCTCCTAATTGTGCTGTTGAAGGAGTTATGGTGGCACAAAGGAATGCGGCCTAGAACCTGATGTAGGGCATGCCTTCAGCTGTCAGCTTCAATCTTCCACACCTTTGGATACTCTTGTGACATTCACACCAAAGTAGTGACCTCCCCTTCCCTGCTGTTTCTAACTAACAACCAAGCCTATTAGTGATACCAAAAACTGGGCTATTTCTGCCTAAACAAATCACCTAATGTTTAGTCTTTGCCAGGAACTTCTCATTGGCCTGAACAAGACCCTTTCTATACTGCTGGTTGAAGATTTTCCACCAAGTATCCCTTCCTTCTATACCTTCATAGATGTTAGACCTACATGGCAGGCAACAGATATTACTGTCTTGGCCCAGAGAAATATCTCCCCATAAATCTGTATACATTGAAATTCATCCTGGTTTCCATTTTTGGAAGAAAAAATGGCATATAACAGAACTTTTAAAATATATATCATCAAGGCTATTTACACTGGGCTTCTGGGGTCCTTCCTTGAAAAACTTCTAACCTACCCATTTCTAAGATTCCCAATTACCTCCATTTAATTAAAGAGAAGAAGAAAGAAGGATTACATAGATAGACCAGTGCTCCACAGCATTTTGGGGTATTATCTGATTCTTTGTTGTAACTGGATTTTGTCATTACAGAGAACTTTTGGATTGATGATAACCTTATTAAATAGGTAATTCTGGGCAATGGCTCAAGTGATGATATATAGTTCCTTAAGGACTAGAAACTAAACATATGACACAAACCATTACTTTTCCTTGGCCCAATGGTTCGTGTACTTTAGAATGCACACAGACCCCTGGGAACTCATTGAAAAAGGCAGTCTCCTGGATCTAACCACACAGAGCTTCCTGTAAGAGGAGGGTGGCTCTTGCAACTTTACATTTTCATAAAGCTCCCTTGTGACTCTGGTAAAGGCAGTTTCAAAGAATAAAACTTTTACGATGTGTTGACCTATAATAAAATAATTTACATTCCCCGCTTCAGTTTTACAGTATTTATTTATCGGGTACCTATAATGTTCTTCAGGAAGTCAATGACTGATTGTGTGGTGGAGGACACGGGAGAGAATGGTGGTGTCTTGGATGTGGTGACATTCCACTGAGTCATAAAACATGAGAAGGCATTTGTTTCCCAGGTGGCAATGTGGTGAAAAAATTCTCAGCATGTTAGATGACAGCTGAGGAGCTGCAGGGACATGGAGTTAGCTGGCAACAGAAGAGATTATTGGAGGCAATGTGAACCTTTGGTTTATCTCCTTTTCTGGCACGGGCTTTGATTCAGAGACGTGAACACAGATAGGCAATGTCAATTCAGAAGTTTAGGGGACAGCTCTTAAACAAAATTTAAGAAAGAGGTAGAAGTAGCAAATGATAGTTTTCTTTCCTGGAATAATATATGCCAGTATTTGGACAGTCACTTGATGGGACCCTCTATTTAACACTTTGCAATGGCCACTCTTATTTCCTGAGGTGTGTGCTATATTCTGGGGTTATCTCACAGTCCTAGGATAGGGTAACTAACCAGTCTTTAGCAACTTCCTGCCTATCTAAGTGAGGCCCACCTGACTCCCAGAGATAGTCTGGGTATCTGTTAGGACATTCTCAAAAGGGTTCAACATTCTTTGGTGTGCTGATAGTCCTGAGTTAATTCATTGCTGCCTTTGTACTTAACTCATCCCTTTGTCCTTTATATTTCAATCTTCCTACATAACTTTCATAAATTATTCTATTTTTCATATGAAAGTGGCATATAATCAATATGGAAAATAAAAATACTACAATAAAAGTTATTCCCAATGGAAAACTTTGTTTTTCACAAAAAAGATACACACAAAAGAGCCCATAGCTTTAGGGAGTTACAGACCTTCTGAACTGTACCTCTCCATGTCTGTCTTTTGGACTGTAGTTCAGGAATCCTTTAGCACAAAGAAAGAAGAAGCCAGAAGAGACTAGAAAAAAGAACTGTGTATGAAGATGGATATGAAATTGAATTGTCAGCACAACCCAGTCACCCCTTCTTTGTTGACTTCCACACTGTAAGTTTAGCATGGTTTAACTACTTTAAAAGATACGTGTGCTGCCTAGAAACACAAAACAGTTGTATTGCCTTAATAAAAATGAAAACTAAGCTGAGCAGTGGTGGTGCACACCTTTCTTTAATCCCAGCACTTGGGAGGTAGAGGCAGGCGGATCTCTGTGAGTTCAAGGCCAGCCTGGTCTAGAGAGTGAGTTCCAGGACAGGCTCCAAAGCTACAGAGAAACCCTATCTCGAAAAGCCAAAAAAAAAAAAAAAAAAGTAGAATAAAAATCAACAATTCTCCACAGTACCAAGGAATAGTCACACTAATATTCTGCTGTATTTCCTTCCAGGCTGCTTTTTTCTTTTCTTTTCTTCCCTTTTCCTCCCACTTATTTATTTATTTATTTTTCTATTATCAGCTTGGTACAGTATAAATTCTTATCCTAATTGTGAAATGTTTCATTGAGGCTTGCCCAGTAATTGAGTAAAACCAAAACTTATTATAAGCCACAGTCTTCCTAGGGTCCCCCCTGCTATGTAGCCTCCCTGGTTTTGTGGGTTGCAGTCTGATTGTTCTTTGCTTTATATCTAGAATCCACTTATAAGTGAGTATATACCATGTTTGTCCTTCTGGGTTTGGGTTACCTCACTCAATATGATATTTTCTAGTTCCATCCATTTGCCTGCAAATTTCATGCCAAGCTGCTTTTGCACATACATACTTTTGTAGCTATGATCAGGGTATGTATTCACTTTTAGTTATTAGTTTTTACCTTGCCAGTACAATGTGTCTTTCTTCATAAATATCATACTTAAAACTGATATAAAATTCCACCATGTACTGAAATAACATATTATTACTACCTATACCTATTGTTGGAAATGTTATTTTCAGTGCTTTCTTATAATTAAGAGGTATTTCAAATACAGATCTGCATCAAAGTTTTTCTTACTTTTTTCTCTTAGGATAGATGCTCAGAAGTGGAATTTAAGTGTGAAAGAATTGCGAGCATTCTTAAGAATCACCATACACACTGTTAAACTGCTTTTGATAAGCATTTCTACCATTTCATCTTATCATTATCCTAAAACAGAATGTGTCTTATCATATCCTCACTATCATTGTACATTTTATTCTTTAATCTTCATGCTGGCAAAAACTTGATTACATCTTTATGATTCTATTTAATCCAATGGATCTTGATTCTCAGAGGTGCCAGAGAGACAGTAAAAACCCAAGTCACACATATGTAGAAAATAAGCTAATGCTTTTGCAAACACTTTAAGAAGTTTTTCTATTTAATCATACTTCATTTTTTGTCTTCATCTTTCCTCCCTTCTTTCTTCCTTCCTTCCTTCCTTCCTTCCTTCCTTCCTTCCTTCCTTCCTTCCTTTTCTTTCTTTCTTTCTTTCTTTCTTTCTTTCTTTCTTTCTTTCTTTCTTTCTTTCTTTCTTTCTTTCACTGGCTCTTCCTTCTCCCCACCTCTTTTCGCCTCTCTCCACTTTCTTCCTTCTTTTCTATTTTTGAAACAGGGTCTCCTTATGTAACCCGGACTCCCTTGGGATGTGGTATCCTCCTGCCTCTGCCTTCTGAATGCTGGGATAAAAGACTTCCTTCCACTCTCAGCTAATGAAAGGTTTTGACCTCAGCACTGCCGGCATTAGAGAAAGATTTTTGTTGTTGTAGTTGGTTGTTCTGTGCATTGTAGGAAGTTGGAAACATCCCTAGATTCCAGTAACTCCCTTGGTTGTAACAACCAAAAGATATCTCTCAACACTACCAAAACTACCCAGAAGAAAATAGTCCCCGACTGAGAGCCATTGTTCTAATGGAAAAATATACAGCTCTAGTAGTCCAGGATGCATTCCAATGTTAAAGTCTCATTTGGTATCTTAGATATGATAGTCTGTACTCGACCCTTTCATCTTCTCTTTGCCAGCAAAGCCCTAATCTTGCTAATATGAACTCAGGGACTGAGTTATGTGTAATGTTGCCTGGTCTTGCTGGCCCAGCAGTCATTCTAGTCTTATCAACTAAATTGTTTGTAGCCAGAATTCTGTCCTGACCAGAGGAGCCAAGCAAACAAAGGCATCTGAGAAAGACTTCCTTTATTGATGAAAAGAAACCCTTCTACTCAGACGCGTGTCACCTTAATTGGCTTTCTAGGAGCCCCTGTGTAATACCCTGCTTAGAAGTGGTGAAATACCGAAGAATGAGCAATAGGCAAGACTATGGTCACAGGGGTCATCTTTGATCAGAGATCTGTCTCCAGGCTGTTTCAGCTTGTTGAAGAAATGCTCAGTCATAGAGAGAAAACCAGAGAACGTATTCTAGTCCTAAACAAGCAGGCAAGCAAGTACATCCAGACAAGTGGAAGTATAACAAGATTAATTCCAAAAACACCGTGGACAGAAACGGGAGCTCTTGGTATAGTTATTTGCTCTGTGATCCCTGGCAGAACTGCAGTCGGATACTTTTAGTATTAGTAGTGTGGATGACTTAGAACAGGTAGAAGTTAATGGGGCTAGTGCAATGGGAACAGTCAGGAAGCAGGGATTCAGGGAAGACTTCGAGCCCATGGTTGGCATGGATTGATGGGTGAATAACAGATAGGAAAGAAAAGTGGATGTGTGGGAGGGCAGATAGGCAGAGGGGTGGCTGGGCAGAAGCTTGGATGGGGAAACAGTAAGGAACAGGATAGCTGTATGGTGGGTTGGTGAGTGCCAGGGCCGATTGATGGAAGAGCAATGGTTAATCTGTAGCAACAACTCTTGGTTTTCACTTTGCTCCCAGAGAGTCATTTTCTAACATGGGCAGGAGTATCTGAAGGTTTTGGTGGACTAAGCATTATGTGCCAAAATTGGATTGTAGGAGGGGACTCAGGCATCACACGCTGGCTACACAAAACCTGTGTATGTTTTTTTTCGTTTGACTGTCCTTTTCTTTTCCTCTCCTTCCCCTCTCCCTTCCTTTGTTTTCTTTCCCTTTCCTTTCTCCCCCTTTCTTCCTTCCTTTCTTTCTGACACAAGGTTTCATTATATGACCCTGGTTGTCCTAGAACTTGCTAAGTAGATCAAGCCGCCTTTAAACTTATGGTGATCCTCCTGTCTTTGGCTCCCAAAATGCTGGGATTACAGGTTGTATTATAATCCCTTGTTTTATTTTTTTAAAAAAGGACAGAAATACCCTACTGTAAGCCAGACATGTAAATTAGAGTGGTAGGAGAATCCCAAATGAGATATGATGACACTTATAAATCCAGTATCTTATGCAAAGAAAGGTTTGACCTGCACTGAATCCAACAGAGCTTCACTTGTTAAAATTAAAATGGCAAAAGCAACTGGAATATAGTATGACCAATACCCAAGCCCTCAGCTGTTTTTTTCTTTTTTTTTTTAATTTTGGGGTGGTGGTTTGAGAAAGGGTCTCACTATGTTGCCTTGGCTGGCCTAGAATTCAGTGTGGGACCAGGCTGGCCTTGAATTCACAGAGACCTCATCCTCCTGAATGCTGGAGTTAAAGAAATGCCATACCTGGCTCCACCTTTTTAAATAAGAAAAAGAAAAGGGTGTGTGAGTATACATGTATGAAACCATACACTTAAAGATAGCAACCAATTGATATATAATAAATCCTAATTTGGAAAAAGAAAACTTCTAGTGTACAGGTTAAAACTACAAAATAATGTTAAGTTAAGAAGAAAACATGGGCCTGGGCAGCGGTGGCGCACACCTTTAATCCCAGCACTCAGGAGGCAGAGCCAGACGTATCTCTGTGAGTTTGAGGCCAGCCTGGTCTACAGAAACCAAAACTATACAGAGAAACCCTGTCTCGAAAAACCAAAAAAAAAAAAAAAAAAAAGAACAAGAAAACATGGGTTCAATTATGAGCATTGACTACATATTAGGATGCTTAAGATATATGTATAGACATGTATACACACACATATATATGGAAACATTTATAGATGAAATGATATTAAGAGTCCTACAAAATAATATGATTTAGGGAGTAGATATTAACCCAGATAAAGCAACATTTACATGCACTGGTAATTTTTGGAGATGAGCAATGGGGCTTGCAGAATACACTACACAGTTCTCTCTAATGCTATGCTATCAAACTTTAAATCTCATAGCAAAATGTGATATAAACAACAATTGCCTTATCTGGAAGCAAAAAAAACTTTATGACCAGAATTGAAATTCATCTGCAAGTACTTCTGAAAAATATCATCTTCAGCTTCCCAGTCTGCCACACACTCTAAAATCAGGATTGAAAATTGTGGGCTGGGCTGCGGTGGTGCACACCTTTAATCCCAGCACTCGGGAGGCAGAGCCAGGCAGATCTCTGTGAGTTTGAGGCGAGCCTGGTCTATAGAGCGAGATCCAGGACAGGCACCAAAACTACACAGAGAAACTCTGTCTGGAAAAACCAAAAACCAAAAAAAAAAAAAAAAAAAACTTTGTGTGCGTATGTGTATGAATAGTGTTTCCTCCCAAATTTATAACTCAACTTCAACCTCTCACTTAAACAATCATTAAAAATATTCCTCTCCCTCCTTGACATTTGGACCTGACTGTCTCATGGGAATCCCGAAGTCAATGTGTGAAAAACAGAACTAATATTGAACTCTAAGTAAAGCCCCATGCTCTTAAACCAGCTGTGCGACCTCAGGGCAGCCTCTCAGCCCACTAGTCTCCAGCTTAGGGGCCAGGGAAACCACTAAATTATCTCTGTTACTTCCAAGTCCTAGGAATATAAGAACTAAAGCTTGCTTTGTTTTGTAATTACCAACACACACAACACACACACACACACACACCATGAATGCATGCAGGCACACATGCAAGCACACACACATTATATTGGTATATATAATATATATAATATATATATATATTATATATGTGTGTGTGTGTTGATGTATATACATATATGTTTATGTATACAGGCCACTATGCATATATAGTGTATATGTATACACACACATGCCACTTTAAAAATGATGTCTAGTTTAGAAGCAGCAATGTTTCATGGTAAATGGTTGTATCCACACAGGCATCACTGATCACATATTGGTGAAAAGATCAGAAACCCATATCCTCCCCATAGCAAAAGCCAGGGAACTGTCTGATATTAGCAATATAATTTAGATAGTTGGCTTTCTCCAGCCCCAGTTATTTAATTTTGAAATGTGACAGGTGCAATTTTTTCCAAGACAAGATGGTTTGATCTCTAGAACCTCTGGAAGCATCTATAGAAAGCTGCATTGCCATGTTTACTGCCTAAGTGAAGGTGTTCCACAGTCAAGTTAAAGGGGTAATAAGTAAGAGCCTTGAAGGCTGTTCATTGGAGGCCAGTGGATGAGGCCTGAACGACAGCTGTGCACTGCTCAGGGATGACAAACAGCTTTGTCCATCGCATGGCACCTACAGTCAAGTAGCACCGGCACATATCATGGTGATTTACTTGATTTCAGTGTCTGTGTGTAGGTGGAGGGGGCAAAAGTCTACCTACAGCCTGATACAAGTGAAAATGAAAGATTGTTGAAAAGGGTGGAGAAAATGTCAACTAGCTGCTTTGGGTCATTTCAGAACTTCACCCAGGAATAAAGATCATGCATTTAAAATTCTTTTTTTCTTTTCTCTGAGGCACCGTGAGCTTAAATATCAAGTTCCTGGAGACTCAAAGGAAGTGTGACTTGAAACTTCATTAAATGTTGTGGGGGAACCCAGCACCACTCATCTTTGAAGTTTTCAAGCAGATGACTTTTTGTTCCTCCCAGTCCCTTCTAGTGCTCCTAGGCATTGTATCAGTTTGGTGACTAGATCGTTTTCCCCATGTACTGTCTTGCTTCTGCCAACAACGTCCCTTGGCAGTCACCTTCTGGATTCCACTTTACCAGGGACCACAGCTATAGAAACCTAGGATGGCAGACCTTCCCTCAGTATGGTGGGGTGTGACTCTGTAAACCATCAGAGTTCCACAAGCAGTGATACTTGGTATCAGGTTTCTTAAAGATCATTTTAAAGTCTCCAGTTTTTGCCTGCAGTACAGCCAGTAACTGTGCCATTTGGTTACTAGTCTGTCAGACAAGGTGGTTACAGTTCCAACACTTGTCAGGTGAGGAGTCTAAGAAATCTGGTTGGTACTTTTCAGAGCCTCCACATAGATCATGGCAAATGCTGATGTGACTAAACAGATGAGATCCTTCTCTTGGATCTTCTTGGGTTCCCTAAACACCAGTGTTTTATGAAATGCTTACTTCATTAAGAATTTGTATACATATTATATTCTAAGCCTAGAAACACCTGAAGGAGGATGTAAAGCGCAATCCAGTACTGTCTTAATCAGTTTTGCAGGTGAAGAACTGAAGTTCTAGGGAAGTGAAAGTTCCAGAACTCAACCTAAATCCAGGCCTCCTGGCATCCAAGGTACGCTGGATGTCACTATTCTCTGCTTTTCCAAATAAATCAACCAGAAGACATAGCTTCTGGACACAGGCTATGCTTGTAGCATTGTTTGCTGTTGCTAGTTAGGCATAAAATGTTCTTTTAATTGCTAGAGCACATGGAATCCTGAAGGGCTTCTAGGAAAATGGGACTCTAGTCCTTAGGTCCTTCTCAGAAGCTCTGGCTGATAAGCAGGGCCATCATACTGCTGCATATTTTCTAAGAGCTGTGTGGTCTTCTTGAAAGAAATGCTCTTCCTCTAGAGGACTCTGGGACTTTTATTTGGCTCCTGTTGTAGATAACTGGGGGTTATTCTAAGTCAATGCCAAGAGTATTTCAGCCCTGAATGGACAAGGACCTCACCCAAAGTCATTTGTTCTCATTAGTTGAGTTGTATAGGCTGTTCTTACCACCCAGGGGGAAAGCTGGCAATGTCTCTAGACAGTTTGGGTTGTCACACTGGGAAAGGGCTGTGGGTATTAGTGTCAAGGCCAATTCTGCTGAACTTCCTACCATACACAAGATAGCACCTACTCCAAAGAATTAGTTGGCTCAAAATGTCAAAAGTACTCAGGCTTAGATTGCCTACCTTAAGTGTAGAGTGATGCTTAGTCTTCCTGCAGAGCCACAGGTCAACAGCAAGGGAGCTCAGGATGGGGGTGTGTTTTGCTGTCAGCATGGGCTTTCAGAAATGAGAAAGTAAGAGCACTTAGGGCTCCTTCTAGGGAGCAGCAAGTCAAAGGGTACAGATACCTTCCTTCCAGGAAAAACAAGAGCAAAGAGCGTGCAGGAGATCTTCTTTCGAACTGCAGCAATGAAGAAACAGGAAGCTGCCAGCTTGGAGATTTAAGGAGTTTCATTTCACTTTTTCTCGCAGCAACCCTGGGGTCGGTGAGAAAGCTGAGTGCCATGCATAATAAACAGATAAAGGCAAGGAACCCTGAATAAGTTCAGAAAGCCATCTATCTAGTGGTAAAGCAGGAGCTAGAGCCAAGTCTTTTCATGTTGTGATGGGCTGAACTGTGTTCTCCTCATAGCCCACATTCATTTATGGCAGCCCTGACCTCCAGTATGATGCATTTGGGAACAAGGTTGTAGGGAGGTTATAATCCCCCGTGTGTGTGTGTGTGTGTGTGTGTGTGTGTGTGTGTGTGTGTGTGTCACGCATGTGTAAAAGGACAACTCGTGGGGTTCAGTTCTCTCCTTCCACTATGTGGATCTCCCCTTCCGCCTATGAAATGTAGGTCATCAGACTCGGTGGCAAACAGCAAGTGTCTTTTTACCTGTTGAACGATCCATGTGGTCCTTGTTGGGAGGTTCCACAGGGAGGTATTTGATGTTAAATTAAGTCACAAGGGTAGGAGTGGTGTCCTTGTGTAGGAAGAGGAAAATACCTAGAGCTTCTTTCTCTCCATGTGAGTACACGGGAGAGACCATGTGAAGAAACAGGAAGCAAGGAGGAGAGCCCTCACCAGAAACTGCCCTGCCACACCTGTATCTTGGGCTTTCAGCTTTCAGAAAAATGTGAAAGAAATACTTGCTGTTTTAGCCACACACTCTGTGGTGGTCTCTTATTATAGTCTCTATAGATGGATAAAGATGTCAACAGCTAGCTTTGCACCAGGCTCTCCCAGTTCTAGCTCATCACTTTATTGACAGTAAAGCCACTGATGACCAACTCTGATTTTTATGACTTTCTTTTTTCAGGCTTCAACCCATTTCATGTCTTTGTCCTACCTACAACCAGTCAGCATTTATGAAGGCTCTCCTTCCTTGATTCCTTGGGTTCTAAAGTACCACCTTCACTCTGAGCCTCAGGTTCCTTCTCTTGGGGCTGTATCATGGGCCAGCAATCCACAAAGTTCAGCATTCTTTTGTCTCTCTGAACATTTGTCCTGGGAAAGTTGCCACAAGACCCATTTCTATCAGGACCTTAGTGTCTTCTACGCTAAGAAACTCACAGAATAAACCTGTACCAAAGATCTGCCGAGTAAAGGAATGAACGGACAAATAAACACACTATCTCTTGTGAGGTGGTAACTTTAAAAACTAGATTTCTAGCCTAGACATCTTTTCTGAGTTCTAGACGTAAAACATCAGTCAGTGACAGTCCATAAAAGTGTCTTGCAACAAGCATCTCCCCAAATTCAATGATTTAGACACCTAGAAGCATTTATGCTCACGGAGGTTAGCAGTGGTCGGCCAATGGTCTGCTCCCAGCGCTATGATTCAGGCTGTGAACTGAGGCTGGATGCAGGTTGGTTGCCTTAGGGCCAGGTGGTAGCACAGTGGCCACACGCAGCATGCTTTTCTCCTGGCAGGGGTTAAACTTCAGAAACTCATTTAAGGTCTCTGGCTATGTTCACACTCTCTAACGTTCCAAAGAACAAACTAAGTCTCAGGAAGAAGCCTATCATCAATGGGATGAGGAAGGACCTCTGGGTTGGTGAGGGAGTAAGAGAAAGTAAATGCTCGATCATTGACCAGCATAACTGTCCCATCTACAAGGTGCCCACCTGTTTAAATATTCTACAGGCTCCTTAATCATCTATGTGTTTGCTAAGAGTAGAGTTTGGTCGTCATGGCTCCATTCCAAATTTGGAGTCTGTCTACTTCTGTCAATTCATTTGATTTTTGTCCATTCCATCTTACAGAACCCCCCACTATTCTGGTCTACATAGCTGGACAGCTCTCCTCCTACAGACGTGGGCCTGAGTCATTCACGTGCTTTCTACACTTTTGAGATTTTATGTTGATGACACGTCTAAATCCACTCCCCACCTCTCATTCTATGTGATATGTTTTCCTCCTGATTGTTGGTCTCAGATGCCAAGGTCTCCTCATTCTCTGTTTCAGCTTGTCTAAGTGGCAAAGAGGAAACAGGACACTGGGCAGTCCTTTTAAACCCTGATGCTCGACACTGAAAATAATCTCTCCTCATCAGTCTTTCCTAGTGACAGTGTCTCTGGATTTGGCAATGAGATGACATTAGGACCCTCCAAGGGAGAGAGAGGTAGGTTATTGGCTAATTTTGCTTTTCTATGGCCTGGTTTAGATTACATTTAAGAGTGCACGCACACACAAACACACACACGAGCCTATACTTGGTTCTAATTTTCCCTCTCATATTTATTTAGGTTGTTATCAGATAATTTGATAGTCTTCCACAGGACAAATGGGCCTTGCTCCCAGTGGCTGAGGACAGGAATAGCAAGTCTGGATGAATGCACTTTGGCAGCACAAAGAGGAAAAGCTTTCCAAGATGAATGTTGGCAGTATTGCTAGCTCTTGCCTGCTGTATTAATTTCTCCTTTAAAAGAAAGCTGACCTAATTTTTCCAGCCCAGAGCCCTAATGGACCCTTATTCAGAGGCCATCCTTCTCCTACATAAAGAGCTGCATTGTATTTAATGATAAGCCTTTTAATGGAATTTGCTATTTCTGGGTCTCTGGGAACATGCCATTAATGAGCTTGCAAGTGCAAGGAATAGCAGATGCTTGAGGGGCATGCTTTTCAAGGACAGACTACCCTGGCAGGAAAATGAACAAAACCAGAAACAGGTTCTTTTTCATTCCCTTGGCTTTAACCAAACTCTGATCTAGATAAACTTAGGCTTCAAAATTTGAACGCACCATGCCCTCATCTCCTTACCCTAGCACCTGTCTATGTGCCATTATCTACAAATGTTTCTGCCATAAATCCATCACAACTCCATCTGCAAAATGTAAAACTAGACCGAGGGACACATAAACTAAGAAGCTAATACCCCTCAAGATGGTTTGGTCAATGCCCATGTAAAAGCCTGAAGAGAACAAGTGGAGACAGATGGGAAGAATGGTTTGAGTTAAATCTTTTAACTTCCAGGAGCTACTTAGCTCTGGGCCCAAATCTGCATGTTTACACAGTAAAATAAAAGCCTGTTGTTAACCAGAGAGTTCCCTCTTTACAGAGCATCATACTTATTATTGCTTATTACTCCACGGACACTTCCAAATCGTACCTCTAAAGGAGAACAGCTCACCGAAGCACACACACTACCTGTGGTTGAGGATCTCTGTCTTCTGTGCATCTCTTGCTGTTCACAGTGAGCTGGCCCCCGGGAGTGACTTAGCATCCCGTTTAGATTGGGATTTTGCTTACATGTCCGTTCTTTAATCTGAATCTTACTGGTACTTCCCTGAGCTGAGCCCTAGCATCTTGCAATTCAAAGCCCTCAGCTCACACTGATAAGTGAGTTCCCAGCAGTGTGGTAGAAGCTATTGGCAATTTAAGGAGGAAGAAGGTCAAAATCAAACCACAGCAAACAAACATCCATTAAAACAACAACAAAAACCTTGATCATCTCAAAGAACGATCAATCTGTAGTCTGAAACGTTGCCTAAGCGCATACTTAAAATGTGAGTTCTCCAACCATGGCTGACTGCGATCATTCCCAGAGAACTACAGTAGTGTTGTGGGAAGGAAGAAGCCTTTGGTGATGTAGATGGTAGAGAGATGTAAAAGATGGTCTGTTCTCTGTGGTTGCCATATCAAATCACCCCACACTTGCTAGTTTAAAATAACAACTTTATTCTCTCTGAATTCTAGGAACCAGAAGTCAAAAGTCCACATGGCTGCAGGATTTTCTCCCTTCTGAGCCTCACAGGGACAATTTATTCTTGGCCTCCTCCACTTTCTGGTGGCTCCAGGCATTTTTTCATATGTGGTGCATCACCACAATCTTGCCTCAGTCTTCCTATGTCCTCTCCCTCCTCTGTGCCTTCTCCCACTCTGTCTTAAACCACCCTCTGTCTTTCTCTTACAAGGACGCATGTTATGGAATTTAGGGCCCAGTCAAGTAATACAAGGCTGTGTCATCTCATTGCCTCATTACATTTGCAAATACTCTTTTCTTCCAGTAAGGCAGCATTCGTAGGGGCTTAATGTGAACACTCTGTGTGTGTGTGTGTGTGTGTGTGTGTGTGTGTGTGTGTGTGTGTGTGTGATTTTTTTAGTCTTCTATAGTTAGTATCAAGAGAAAACAATATCCACCAAGAGCACAGCAAGACGGAATGCTAAACAATCTTCTGGGCTTGCATTTCAACAAAGCAAGAGTCTCGAGGTCAAAAAGCAAAGCTACACAGTGCTCTTTTGGAACTCAGCAGGCAGGGGAAATAGTTTTAGGAAAAACCTTTTAAAAAACATTTGTTATGCTTCAGAAGTCTGGGGAAAACATTGTTCTCAATGATGATACCAAAGATGCAAAAGTGGATCCTTCTACTTCTTGCTTTGAAGGTTCCACAGCTAAGAAAAAGGCTTTCTAGAGAGACCAAGGTCAATGACTTGCCTCTCGGGTAATTGCTAGTATGTTTGATTGTAGTGGGCCTCTGAAATATGAGAAAAGCATGTTTCTCTGATACTTTAATTTACCTAGGAGCATTTTCCAGGTATATTCTTTTTCCCTGGAGCTCACAATATACTAAGTAGCTTCAAATAGGTTCTAGTGAACCAACAGCCTGGGTTGTGATTATGTCCAAGTGGTTTGAAAGCACTGATGTCAGCTGGGCATGGTGGTGAACACCTTGAATCCCAGCACTCAGGAGACAGAGGCAGGGCGATCTCTGTGAGTTGGAGGCCGGGCTGGTATGGTGAGTTCTAGGACAGTGAAGGATACATAGAGAGACCCTGTCTCAAAAATCAAAACAAAGCAACAACAACGTAATGATGTTATTGTCTCTGTAACTATAGAGTATTTCTCTCATAGAGGTTGTGTTTAGATTATGAGAGTTGTAATGTATGTGAGATTTGTAGTAAACAAATCAAGCACCCAGAACATGTTTTTTTTTGGATTGTTTGAAACATTCTTAAACACTTCTTTTTAGGCTGTTTCCTTCCATTCTTCCTGATCTTCACACGCACCTACCTGAAACAAAGGTGAGCTCTGCTAAAGGAGTCAATCTCCAGGAGACTCTGGCAAGTGGGCAAAGGTAGAGAGTCAAAAGAAAGACCTTCGGATTACTGACTTTAGTGAGGAGAAAGTAGAATCAACCAAAACGCTGGCAGGGGCTATTCAAGGAAACTTTCTGATCATTCAGATTATCCAGGCTTTCCCGTTCTCCCTTAGTAAACTGTTAACACGGTCATTTATTTCTGTACACAAGCAATAGATGATCTTTCACAAGTCTCCGTTTAATCCCTACTTAGAAAAATGGATACCTTTTAGCCTTTTTTGGGTCCAGAGTTGCTTGTTTATACCAGCTTCATTTATGTTTGTAGTTATAAAATTTCATGCCAGATTACATCAATTATCTATTTCTGTGAGAAGGAAGCTCTTGTTGAAGGCTTCTGAGAGACCTAAAAATGACAAGCTTATAACAAAACAACACTCACACACCAAACAAGCCAATAAACCCATATGGTATCAATGCAGGTGTTACAGAGAAGTCTAAAAAGAGCAGCAAGGGGGTTCAGATGGTTCAGAAGCATTAAGAGCTCAGACAGATTCGTATGTGTGCTATAGTCTCATTCTTCCTATGAAAGACACCAAAACTGGAAAAAAAAAAATACAGATGCGTCATGGTGTGTGTCTTAGTTTGAAGTTGCTGTGATAAAATACCCTGACAAAAGCAACTTAAAGGAGAAAAGATCTATCTTGGATTACATCTCCAGGGGGACTCAGACAAGCATGCTGCAGAAAACATGGCAGCAGGTAGGGAAGGCATGGAGGAGGAGCAGGGAGCTGTCTGGTCACATTTCATTCACACTCAGGAAGCAGAGAATAAACTGAAAGTGGGGTCTAGGTATAAAACCTGAAAACCTGACCCCAGTGACCCACTTCTTCCAACAAGGCTCTATTTCCTAAAGGACCCATAACCTGCCCAAACAGTCTGGACAGCAAGTGTTCAGACACATGAGTTAGCCTCTGGGCAACATTTCACATTCAAATACACAGTAGGTGTGATGTTATAGTTGGAGACTATATGGAGGAAGGCTGTTATGGTATAGGAGATAACACTTCGGGGAGAGAAAGAGCCACCTCAAGTGATGATGGTAAATAATTTATTATAGATGAACAGATTTCATTCTAAGTGAACCTGGGAATTCACTTCAAAACAAACCATTATTGGGTTTTAGATTTTATAGTTACATGCTTTGGTTTACATTAGAAGACTGTTCTTGCCACAATCTGAGGGGCTAAAGTGACCAAAGGGAATACCGCAGCAGGAGTTGAGGGCCAGACTTAAAAATCTGGACTACAGTGTGGAGGTAGAAATGAAGAACAGAAGTAGACTGATTGTTTTATGGGATAAAGTCATAAGGAACTGATTCAGAGCTACATTAAAAAGGACAGACATAAGTCCATTTTTTGTTTCTGTTTTTAATAGTTTTAGGAAGATATAATTTTTATACCAGGTAATTTATCCTTATATAGTGAAATGACATTCTGTATATTTAGTTACAGAGCTATCACCATTTAACTTCAGAACATGCTTTACCCTCAAATGAAACCCTGAGGCTGAATAAGGGGGCCTTTAATCCCAGCACTCAGGAGGCAGAGGCAGGTGGATCTCTGTGAGTTTGATACCAGCCAGGTCTACACAGTGGGTTATAGGCCAGCCAGGGATACAAAGTGAGAGAAAAAAAGAAACCCTTAGCCACTCTCCATACCGTATCTGAACTGCATCCCTTAGCATTTATACCTGACAATTTTTGTGTATATATTTTTGTACATATTTCCTCCACCTGCTCCTTGGTGATAGACATTTAGTTTGTTTCTATTTTTTAGCAATATAAGCAATGTTTCTGTGAACATTCACATAAAAATTTTTATGGAGACAGGTGTTTTCATTTCTCTTGGGTACTCAGGAATGTAATTGTTAGATCATATAACATTTCTGTTTAACTATTTAGGGAACCGTTGAGGCCATTTTTTTTTTAAGTGGCCACATCATTTCGGATTTTTGCCAGCAATGTAGGAGGGTTTGAGATCACTCTGGTTGCTGCTGTGTGGAGAAAAGACTGAAGGAAGGCTGTGGAGTGGAGATGGGGAAGGAGAGAGGTCTAGAATGGCAATGCAAAGTTGAAACATCTTAGTAGGGTTCAAGGACACTCAGCTTAGGGAGCACTGCATACTGCTTTATGGTATGATGCAAAAGATAGTGAGGGATGGACATGTTTACATCACGGGTTATATCATTAAAGTATAAGATTCCAAAGGAGTGGGCTTGTTAAAACAGATCTGTAGTTTTCAAAGTACAACTGCTTAAACATCTGTCCCCAAACAAGCTTCTACAAGCACAGGAATATTTTCAGTGAAGTAGATGGAATCAAGTCAGAGGGTGTAATAAAACTTGCAACTCCTTTTAACCAAGAAAACACTGGGCTCAAATGGCAGCCTGTGACAGAGGATACCTTTGGCGAAAGGCATCACTCCTATTGCCTCATGGTACTTCCTGGCTTCCAAGGCCAGAGAAGGGCTTACTTTGGTCCAGTTCACTGGGGTAACATTTCACTCCTCAGTTCACTGTTTTGTGCTCACCTCTACAGTGCATCAGGTTCAGGATGGGAAGTCAAACATCGGCCAGGGCCAAGATCTGCCTGGCACTGGATTATAACACCTCTTATGTTAGGAAGCCTCATGACAAATCACCTGGGTAGAATCCAGTTCAGGGTCACCGTTGCCTTTAGTTGTAAAGTTTATAACTGGCAACATGCATGCACGGGTGTGTAACTGGGGACTGATCTAGGGCCTTGTGTATGCTAGGCAAGCACACTGCCTTTGACTTACATGCCAGGCTTTTTAAAATTCCAATTTGAAACAAGGCTGACTAAGTTGCCTAGGCAACTCATGACATAGCTGGGGCAAGCTTTGAACTCGCAATGCTTTTGTCTCACCTCAGTCTCTGAAGTAGCTGGGGCTATAGATATATGCTATAATACCCAGCAAATGGCTATGTTGTTAGAAGCTCTCCAGGTGGTTTTCATGTGCATTTTGGATTTTGGATCATGTGATTATAGTAGCATTATGCTACTATACATAAAATTAAGGATTTTACTATTTTTTTTTTCCGGAGCTGAGGACTGAACCCAGGGCCTTCTGCTTGCTAGGCAAGCACTCTACCACTGAGCTAAATCCCCAACCCCAGAATTCTACTATTTTAGAAGATATATTACTATATTTTCTTAGGAATCAGTACAATGAAAGAAATCTTAACCAAATACATGGGAAGAACTTTTTTTAATGCATGTGGCTGTTTTGTCTACATGTAAGTTATGTGTACCATGTGTGAGGAGTACTCTCAGAGACTAGAAGAGGGTGTAAGATCCCCTGGAACTGGAGTTACAGATGGCTATGGGCTGACATGTGGGTCTAGAAATCAACCCAGGGTCCTCTGAAGAGCAGATAGTGCTCTTAACTGCTGAGCCATCTCTCCAGCCCCATACGTGGAGGAAATTTTAATAGAATTTAACAAACTTAGTAAAGTTCTATTTTGTGCCAGTTACTATATCAACTGCTAGAGAAACAGATGGATAAGGAAAATGAATTATCATATAATAAACACATTTAAAATAAAAAGGTTTTCAAAGGCTTTTTTTTTTTTTAAAGAGGAAGGGGAACTTAAAAGATAAATGTGATCCCACTTTTAAGAGACAAAGCCATTTCAGGAAAGGATACAGGAGGGAAAAAGAGGGATGGCTGTGTATTCACAAAAGGCAAGACATGAAATACACCCAGATGTGCACTGGCGGATGAAAATGTGTTATCTATACACACCAGTGTCCTATCCACTCATAAAACAGGATAAAATCCTGTCATTTGCTGCATCAGGAATGGAGCTGGAAGGCATTATTGTAGCTGGAGGAAGTTCGGCACAGAAAGACAAATATTGCATGTTCTTACTTACATGTAGCCGCTGAAATAATTGATTTCATGAAGGTGCAAAGTAGAATGAATAATGGTCACCAACGGCTAAGGACAGTAAAGAGGTAGGAGAGGGCTGGTACTGAGTATAAAGGGCCAGTTGGGGTAGATGGAATGCCTTCTAATGTCCCAGAGAACCACAGGGAAACCATGATGGACAACAAATAATTGTGTCTTTCAAAACAGCTAGAAAAGAGTTTGAATCATCTCACCACAAAGAAACAGGGTGATGGAGACAGCAGCTACACCAGCTATCCTGGGATGACCATATGCTGCATACTTGAGCCATCACACTGGGTCTCACGCATACAGGTTTTATGCATTTTGAAATTTTTCTTCTTCTTCTTCTTCTTTTTCTTCTTCTTCTTCTTCTTCTTCTTCTTCTTCTTCTTTTTTTTTTTTTGGTTTTTGGAGATAGGGTTTCTCTGTGTAGTTTTGGTGCCTGGCCGGGATCTCACTCTGTAGACCAGGCTGGCCTCAAACTCACAGAGATCCGCCTGGCTCTGCCTCCCGAGTGCTGGGATTAAAGGCATGTGCCACTGCTGTCCTATGCATTTTTAATTTTTAAAAAATTAAAGATAAGCATAAAGAGTGCAAAGTAAGTACAAAACGAAGCCTGGAATTGTACTTGACTGTCATTTCAGAATTTGGAATAGGGGTACGGAATGGGAAATTTTACTGAAAAAGTGAACTGGAAAAGGAAGAATTGTATAATGATGTTGGGAAACCTCCTAGTTTCTTAGAAAGTTAAACAGAAATTTAGTGTAGACATGAACAATTTTATTTTTAAGTTTGCATCTAAAGGCACATAATGACTTGTGTATGAATATATAATGTTCATAGCAATACTGTCTATGATAGCCACAAAAGTGGACTCCAAAATTATCAGCTGGCAAAAGGATAAATAAAACACGAGGTAGCTATACAAGGGATACATGCATGAACAATAAAAAAAAGTATGAATAGAGGATGAGCTAGAACATGATGGTCCTGAAAGGAAAAGCCAGGAATAAAGGACTAAATATTGTGTGGTTTCATTTATATGAAATGCCCCGAGAGACAAACCTGGAGATTTGGGCTGGAGAGAAGGCTCAGTGGCTAGGAGTGTTTGTTGAACAACCACGAGAAGCAGAGTTCAAATTCCAGCACCCCTACCACAAGCTGTAACACCAGCTCTGAAATGGGTAGAGATAAAAGGAGAGCTGAGCTTTACTGGAGGCTAGCCTACATATGAAAACTAGAGCCTCTTGGTTCAGGGAGAGCCCTTGCCTCAGGGGAATAGACAGGGAGTGACAAAGGAGGACACTTGACATTTTCTTCTGACCACCAGAATGTGCACACAAAACGTGTGTATATACTTACTCAGACACATACACACAGAAATAATTATATAAGTACATCTTTTGGGAAAGGACAGAAAAGAATGAAAGGCTGCTTAGTGATGGGGGTATGAATAGCAACCAACTTCCAATGTACATAAGAAATGGACTCATGCCGGGTGGTGGTGGCACACACTTTTAATCCCAGCACTCAGGAGGAAGAGCCAGGAGGATCTCTGTGAGTTCACGGCCAGCCTGGGCAATAGAGCATAATCCAGGACAGGCACCAAAACTACACAGAGAAACCCTGTCTCAGAAAAGAAAAAGAAATGGACTTGTTCTCCAAGTAGACTTTGTTTATGGATCACTGACCAAAAAAATGTTGAATTTTACTAACGGGTGAAGAAAGTTTTTGTTGTTGTTGTTGGGAGATTCACTTAGATAACTTTAATAGAAACATCATAGTTAAGTAACTATGTTGAAATATTAAAGACAATTCTGAGACTGAGTTGAATAAAGCCCTGAGCACTCAAACCAGTAAAAGAACATAAATCATTTCACTAATCTTACAGAACATGGGCACAGAGGCTAAGGGAGCAAAGAGAAAAAATGGTAAAGGAAAACCACAAATTATGATGGAAGAATATCAGTAATTCCTTGGATTAAATTCATCTATCAAAGAAAAAACTCATGGAAATATTAAATGTACAAATGTGGAAGATAAGTGCTGTACAAATAGTAGGCAAAAGAAGAGTGGTTTATTAGAAACAACAATTTTACATTAAACACTTAGCATGAAAAATGGTAATGAGAGGCACTACATAGTAAGAATCAATCAGGATTTGTAATGGAGTATATAATCTGAGAAATGTACCAGGGACCGTGTCTGCCTTCTATTCTGCTCGGTCTTCATGACTTAGCAAATAATAGGTATTCCATAAATATTACTGAATGGAATCATTACCCAATCACGCTGAAATGATCTGTTTGTTTGACGTACTACAGAGGAAAGGGCTGTGTCTTAGGGATTCTATGGCTGTGGTAAAACACTGTCACATAAGCAACTTGAAGAAGAAAAGGTTTATTCCATCTTACAGTTTGTAGTCCATCATCCAGGGATGTCAAGGAAAGAACTTGGAGGCAGAAACTGAAGCAGAGGCCATGGAGGAATGTTTACTGGCTTGCCCAGACCGCTTTCTTGTAGTACCCATGACCACCTGTCCAGGGATGGCACCACCCACAGTCAGCTGGGCCCTCCAACTGTAATTGAAAACTGCACTACAGACTTGCCCACAGGGAAATCTTATGGAGGCATTTTCTCAATTAAGAGTCCCTTTCCAAAAATGACTCTATTAGCCAGGATGGAAGGTGCCTAGGCACCAATATTCAGTATATGGGACAGGAGAGATGGCTCAGTAGTTAACAGTACTTGCTACTTTTCCAGGGGATCTGAGTTTGACTCCCAGCAGCCACATTGGGTGGCTCACAGTTACCCGTAACTCTAGCTCCTTGGGAGCCCACATCTGCTGGCTTCCATGGGCACTCACCCAATGGAGTGTATATACAGACAGACATGTGCACGTAAACAAAAATAATAAAAACATTTTAAAAGATTAAGTATTTTAAATACAGCAGGCACTCCTAGTATGATAGTAAATCATCACTATCACAATTCAAGGATAATTTCTTTCATAACATTTTCCTTGTTTCTGCACACAATGTCATACTCTTTGTTTCTACTTTCATAGAACTTGTAATTTGAACTATCACACATAGCAATTGTTATGTGTTTTAAATTTCTCTTGCTATTACAAATCTTGCTTCCCTTCGAAAACATTTTAGCATTTTGAAGACAGGGAAGGTGCCTTATACTATATACTATATATACCTTCCCAGGTACTTAAATGAATTTTATATAATAAACTTAAGTTTTATTATTGGTGCCATTAGATAAGTATGGGCTACACATAATGTTACAAGTCAAGGCTTCCAAGAAATGACTGTTTGGAGACGGGCTCATGTGCAAAGACTATGAAGAGGTTAATGGCAGGAAAGGAGAACAGAGCTCGTGGTGTTCTGTTTCAAGTCTGTGTTATACTTTTTCTGAAAAGCAGTGCGGTAAGGATGCCTACCCATCTTCAAAAGAGCAGGTGTGGGAAGTGAGAGGAAGATGTTTAGGAAAGAGGGCAGGACATGTCCTTCATTATACTCTGGACAACCCCTGGAGCTGCTCTTCTACTGGTAGGCATTGTGTTAGGAGTTTGAGGCCAAAAGGAAAATCCCAAGTAAACAGCTAATTTAATCCACTCAAACTCTTTAGGAAAGACAGGGAGGGATGTTTTCCGTTTACAGACATGTGGAGGGAATCTTCGAGGAGTTGATCCTAATTGGGAAATTGCAAGGGATTAACAACCTGTATTGGTAACATCTCAGACACACAGCCTCGATATATTCAAACAGGACCCTGAGATAAAGTAGGGAGATGGGTTGGCTGACCTCCCAAGGTCTTTTCCATTCCTACAGTTATATACTGAATCCCACATTTTTCCCATTTATGCTCGCACACATGCCTGCAGTCAGTTTTATAGTAAGTCCTCTGGGCTATCTTCCAGGTTTAGTACACTGCCACACAAGGCTGCTAGCACTCAACAAATGATTGAAATATTTGTTGAATGAAGGAATAAATGAATCGTGTTTAAATAGGGCTCACATGATCTCCCCAGCTGTAGGGCATAGAGGACTGGTAAGGAAGCATGTAAACACACACACACACACACACACACACACACACACACATACACACACACTCACACTGTAACCTTAGGTAAGGGAGTATAAATACACACACACACACACACACACACACACACACATCCTCACACTCTAACCTTGAGTAAGGGAGCATAAATACACACACACACACACACACACACACACACACCACACACTCACACTCTAACCTTGGGAAAGCACAGTCCACCTGCTCAGCGAGCAGGCTGCGGGAGTTTCCTTGGCAAGGATCCTGTCTGCTGCTTCTAAACGCTGTATCCAGAAGGTCACTTCACCCAGATATAGGACAGCTTCCCTTGGTCTCCGAGACAAAGTTTGTCAAGATTCAGTGCGGGTCTCCCCTGGGGCGCGTCCGCACTCCCACCCCTACTCCGGGTGCCCCTGGTGCACAGCTGGTCCTCCCGCAGCGCCCCGCCTTACCTTGGTGAGCTGAGCGATTTTCTTGCACATTTTCACGTGCATCTCGGGATCACAGTCCATTCTCCAGCCCGAGCCAGCGCGGGCGTCGGCTTTAGAGCTCGCGCAGGTTCCTGGCGGCTGGATTTTGCTGTTGAGGGCAGATGCCATAGCTTTAAGGCGCCCTGCACTGAAAAGCTCTGGCTCGCGCTCTCCCTGCTGGCCGTGTGCACGTGCGTGCGAGCGCGGGCGTGAGGACTTTCTCCAGAGAGGTGGCACTGCGGTCTTGCCAGCACAGCAGCGTGGCTCCTCTTTCCGGAGGTATCGCCCTCCCGGGCCCACTCGCGCACCCACCTTCCTCTGCTCGTGCTCGTTCGCGGGCTAGCTGGCTCACGGGCACCCGCACCCTGCAGCGTGGCGCTGGCGCCCTGCACGTGGGGTTCACGATCTGCGGATGTTTCAGAGAGGGTGCGGGTTACACCTGCAAGAGGACAGCTTCTGAGGGGTGTTCTGGAGGAGAGGAGGTTGCCCTGGACGGTAGTTTTCGTGGGCAACTGGGTGGCACGGGGGCTCCCAACTCTGCTAGGAGCGATCCAGCCCGTGGTGGATAGCCCAAGCTAAGAGGAAAAAATGCTGGCCTTAGTCCCTAGCAGACCTGCGAGTCCGAATAAAAATACCCCCAAATCCTGTGAATTGGTAGTAGATGGGACAGGTGAGACAGCAGGTCCATTACCTGCAGTCCTGATGCTTGGAGGGTGAAGGTAGGAGGCAGGAGGTAGAATGGGGGGGGGGGGGTTGCTAACCACTCTGATTCAAGGAGGTTGGGATCCAGAGCTCAAGATGGGACAGTGCTGGAGCCTCAGAACCACAGAGCTGGACTAATTGGGAGCGCCCCCAACCCCTTTCCCAAGCTTGGACAGGAGCCTGCTCAGTGCCAAATGCTAGAGATCTCCAGAAACGTCAAGTCTAAGGCCAACAGTGACTGGAACGGGGGGGGGGGGGGAACCCACATAACCCACAGTAGGGAAAGGATTAGCAGCACAGAAAAAGTCCTGCGGGAGGTGTAGAGAGGGTGGTAGCGGGTAGGCACAAGGAAAGGAAGGCACAAGGAGCATCAGACGGGGCTGAACAGCCAAGCCTATCCAGTTAAAGTGAAGCGGCCCATCAAACTGTACCATCTCGGACGGACCTGAGGCTGAATCTGGTCGCATTTTGAAGTTGCTGCCTTTAGTTTGGGAAGGAGGTAGGTAGTGAGCTAAAGAACTAAAATCCTTCTGGCTTTCTTTGCTTTTAAACAGTGGACTTTGGAAAATACGATAGAACCCAGGTCAGATTTTTCTGAAGTGTGAATAGCGTCATCGTTATGAGTTTCATGGCTAATATATTTTATTTTACAAACCGTCTGACCTTCCGTACTGGAGGTGATAATACTCGTTTTTATAGGTGAGGTAACTTAACAGTTGGATGTGAAATGGAGAGACACTGATACTACTACTGTGGAGTCATCCCCACCTTCCCAGGCATTCACAGGACCCGCAATAGCCACCAAGAGAATCTTAGACCTTATCCTAGAACTCCTTGGGACAAAATCTCAGGCCATCAGGGCCAGGAGTCCATGTATTCAAAACAAGCTCCCTATTTAATTCCAAGTTGTATAGAATGCCATCTGTACGATCTTAATAATACACCAACTTTTACAGGAATACAACCACTGTGCTAATGAGAAGAAAATTAGCCTTCATGGAACCAGAACATTGAACCAAAAATTATTCACCATTTTGGATTATTGCTTCAGTGGCCCTGTGACTCATGGTATTTGGGTGTGAACACACACGCACCACAAAGGTCACATTCCTGGTGAGTCTCCTAACATGTGAAAGCACTTGAGTACTACATTGTAATAAAGTTAATCATACATATTATTTAATTGTAATTTCATCCCTTTCATTTCTTTTTTTCCTTTTTCCCCCTTTCATTTCTACTTTGCATTAATGTTGAGAAATTGAGCTAATTTTAAAATATGTGTTGGGGCTGGGTATGGTGGCAAACTCCTGAAATCCAAGCACTCTGAGTCAGAAGCATAGTTTCTCAATCTTCTCTCCCAAGGGAGATGTAAAAACAAAACACCTTGTCACAAAATGACAACATTTGCACTGAGATTTCATTAAGCATGTTCATGTAACACCACACAGAATATGGCATTTTGGAATAAAATGTGTTGAGGCAAAAATACAATGGGGTTACATAAAATATTAACATGATTATTAGGAGTACCACAATTTGTTTTGGAAATAGCTGCCTATAAGTACTTGGTAATATTGTTTCCAGCTTCCTACCTGAAAACTGTGCTAGAGGCAATGGATGTGGAGTCTAGTGAAAAAAGAAGAGAGGCAGGCACAAACTCCTTCTCAGTTCAGGAAACAATCAGTTTGCAAAGTACATTGACTTTAGAGTACATGGAGAGAATGAATCTGGCATTACTAGAGTTTTACTTCTGGTCTTTTTCTAGAGTTCAAATAAATGGAACTCTCCAATACTCAAAGGAGGAATGGACCTGAAACTTTCTAGTTACATTTGTAACAAATTTTCCTCACCAAAAGCAAATATTTAAATACAATTAAGTATTGGTAATGCAGTTGATAGACAGTTGAATATTGAAATACAGTTACATCTTTTAAAATAAATCTAAAATTTAGGATGCATGGGTGTTTTGCCTGTATGTATGTCTGTGAACCATATGCATTCCTGGTACCTGCAGATGCAAGGAGGGAGTTACAGATGGTTGGGAGTTGCTGTGTGAGTGCTGGGAATTGAACCGGGGGACCTCTGCAACAGTGAGTGCTGATTACCTTGGAGTCATTCTCCAGCCCCCAAATTGTTATTTCTTAATTTCTCTCTCTAGATCTGACCACTGCCTCATTTTAATCATTTTATTGTCACTATAATACACACACACACAAACACACACACACACACACACACACACACACACACACACACACACACACACACGTCACCAAGAGCATTTACATGGAGCTAGAAACTCTCAAGTCTCAGTAAACCCTGCAATCATTAGGAACGTGATTAAATGAGTACCGTGCCTCCCCACCTCAGAAACTTTGATTCCCTAGGACTAGGCTGAGGCAATACAAACAATGACTTCTGTTACAGTGCTGTTGAGCACTGCAAACACTAATCTGAATACTGCTTTAATGACACAAGCACGCCCTGGCAGTTCCCTCTCTGTCTTCCAGCTTTGTAATGTTTCCCTCACCCCTTCTCCTACTCCAGTTCCGTCAGCCTTCGAGCCTTGGCTCAAGTTACAACTCCTGAATCCTAGATAGCCCTGGCCTGACTATGCCAGGCAGAGAGAGTTGAGCTCCCACAGCAGTAGTCATTTGATGAAACTTCTGGAATATTACATTCTACTAGTATATTATGATTATAACTCTGATATTTCAAGTGAAACAACAGAAACTTAAATATTTTAGAATTTTTTTTTCATTTTGAAATTTGGGATTCGGAAGTCCAGTTTTTAGTTCAGTTTCAACACTGATTTTAGTAACTGTTATAACTTAAACACCTATAAAACTTCATAAACTCATGGGAAGGATTTCAGTACAAATACAATTAACAAATAAGTTAAATGATCAACTATGCAACCAGATTCACCAATTTGTGTGAGAGGCTTTGTAGCAATTTTGTTCAAACTCAGTAGTTACTTTTTCCTTGACTAATCAATTCTTAGGAGTTATTCATAAACTATTGCATTTAAACATATTTTTGTAATAGGTAATATGTTCATAAGGTACAATATTAAACATGAAAAAAATGAAATCTTCCTCAAAACTGTTTTGTTAGTCTTCAGCTCTCTCTCCTACAGACAACCACACCTGGACATTTAAAGCAAGATTCTGAACCACTGTGTACTTAAATATCACATTGAATGAGGAAGCACATAGTTCTCCCATACCATATCACCTCCCATTCATCAGCCTTATTTGATTAGAATTTCACTAGGGACTATAGGAATCATGAATATGAGGGCAGCAAGAGTTATTCCTACTAGTTACATAACCTCTTCACTTATGATTTTTTTTAAGTTTTTTAACCTTCTATTTTTATTTTTTGTGAAATGATGTTCTGCTTACCTGTATGTCTGTATACCGTGTGTGTTGGATCCTGTGAAACCGGAGTTACAGACAGTTGTGCACTGCCATGTAGGTTCTGGGAATTGAACCTAGATCCTCTGGAAGAGCAAACAGTGCTCTTAACATGAGCCATCTGTCCAACCCCCTGACTTCAGATTTTTAAAGAGCTCTACAATAGCTACGGTTGCAATGAAGTCTGGGTCTGGGTTGGCATCAGGATCTAACACTACCCGGAGGCACTGGCTTTGGCCTTTGGCAGGCTAAACAGTAGCTGCCTCCTTCTCTTATTCTGACACTTCTATAATTGTAAAAGATCAAAAGCAATGGTTCTGTGTTAGATAAACATCAAATTTAGTGACTGTATTATTTTACTCTTCCACCAGTAATACATGGAAGTTCATTTTGGCATATATATTTGCAAATACTTTATATTTTGCCTTTTATTTTACACATTCTAGTGGTGGCATACTAGTATCTTACTGTGGCTTTAATTTACATGATTAGTAATGTTAAGCACATTTTTATATTTTTATTAGCTATTCAGATGCTGCTATTGAAAATACTACTCTTGATAAAAGAATATTCATTCTGTTAGTCATTTGATAAATATATTTAGGGTGCTAATCAATACCTGCCATGTTAGCAAGGTGAGTGTATTAAATTAAGGTAGCTCTAATTGCTAACTAAACCCTGTAGTTTAGTAATTTAACATGGTAGTGTATTTTTGCTCATAGTAAAGCCCTAGTCTCTAGTCCTTGGGACCTGCTTTCCTATCTAAATGAATGAGGGGCTGTCCCCTTCTGTCTTGTGGCTTCACATCCCTCAAGACTTGTGACCATCTGTACTTAACCAGAAACAGCAATAAAGGAACAAATGAGGATAAAAATCTCGTCATGGATAAACCTCACATGGCTGAGCAAGACAGCTCAGGCAGTGAAGGTGCTTGCCTCCAAGACTGATGACTTGAGTTTGATTCCTGGAGTGCACGTGGTGGAAGAAAAGAACCAGTTCTCACAGGTTGTCCTCTGCCTAGCACCTGTGTGCTGGGATATGTGCACACACACAAATATATAAATGTAAAAATATTAAGATAATTTGTTCTGTACATCTACTGATGTCCCACTGAGACTAAATTATCACAGGCACTCCCTAGCTGTTATGAGGTCTGAGAAATAGAATTCCTATTGGGTGGCAATTTCTCATAATTCTACTCCAAAAGGGGAAGTACATATTTTTGATAGACGTACAACTGTGGCAAATATTTTAGCCTTATTGTTGATATGTGAATGTTCATTTTTTATTTTTATTTTTATTTTATTTTTTATTGTTTTTTGAGACAGGGTTTCTCTGTGTAGCTTTGCGCCTTTCCTGAAACTCACTTTGGAGATCAGGCTGGCCTCGAACTCACAGAGATCTGCCTGCCTCTGCCTCCCGAGTGCTGGGATTAAATGTTCATTTTTAAACAAAGGTAACATGCTGGATATGAACTGTAAAACTTTTATCATAAAATGTAAACTTTATGGAGGCAAGAATTTTTATCTGTTTCATGTACTGCTAAAGCCCCAGTGAGTAGAATGGTGTTTGGCATAACAACACTATTATGAACTTAAATATTTATCAAATATAAAGTGTTTGCAAATATACATACACAAATGAACTTCCATGTATTACTGGTAAAAGAGTAAAATGATACAATCACTTTGGAAAGTGTATGGCAGTTTTACTACAACTAAGCACACATTGCTTATGACAAGTCAGTTTGACTCCAAGGTTTACATAAAAGAGGAATGAGTGTACATATCCACAAAACACAGAATTTTTATGACAACTCTATTTGTAATAACCCAAACTTGTTAAGAATTCCACAATGGATGAAAGATAAAATGAATTGTGGTAATTCATATGATAAATTATAGGAATAATGAACCAGTATGTTGAAGAAAGAAGCCGAGTATAATATATCATATAGTGTATGATCCAATTCACATGAAATTTGAGGAAAAACAAAATTAACCAACCTTTATAAAAGTAGCTATTTCTGGCAAGGTATAGACTGGCGGATCAGAAATTTTTGTGCTATAATCTGAGTATATATATCTTGATATGATATTGGCATCATGCAGTTGTGAAGAAGTACCAAGAAGTATACTTATAATTGGTGCAATATATATATAATATATAATATATATATGTATATTATATATTATATATTATAGGTTACTTCTTATTTAAAAAAAAGATGAAGGGCAGATTGGACTGCCATAGTTTACACAATGATATCCTAATAGTGCATTTATCACTTGCAATAAATTTATTCTGAGATTATATATAAAAAGGAACAGAAAAAAACCTGAAGTATATTTATAGAAAAAACATCTGAAATACACAGGAATGCATTGTAGACTAGTCACTAGGTTTAACTATATATTTAATAGGAAAAATAGTATGGAAGGTGCAAAGTATATGTATTTTCAAAATACGTTTTTCAAAAAGTATATAATTACTGGTAAGAGATGCTGTTACATGACTTTAATTCCAACACTTGGGAGACAAAAGCAAGAAGATTTCTGATTTTAAGGCCAGCCTAGTCTGGTCTACATAGTGAGTTCTAGGTCATCCAGAGCTACACAGTGATACTGTCTCATCCCACCCCACCCCACCCCCAAAAGGGGAGCAAATTACTAATTCTTTTGATTATGGAAACTGAAACTTAAATGAGAACTTACTGAAGTTCCTGCTATCAACTACACATTATTCCTGAAAGTTAAAGAGAAGGTTTGCTTGAGCAAGGTGCAACATTCCTTTTGTAAAGCAGCCTCCTGCAAACCTTGGTTTTTGAAAACAGCTTCTACAGTGTACATCTTGAAAGTAAGCATTGAATGCAATTGTGGAACATGATGCCTGGAAGACCAATCTAGAAATTGACAACAAATATCTTATTGTATTTTTAATGACAAACTTCCAGAATCTGACGATTAAACAAAGATCATACTTTTGGAAAAAACAGAAATTTAGATTTATTCTTATGACAGGGACACTCATCTGAAACACATATTTAGCATACTTTTAATTTGTTACTTAGTTGCTCACGTGCTTATCTCTTTCCTTCATGCTCCAACATCTATCTTACTCTTTTTACTTGCTCTATGCACTCAGACACTTTAAATTCTCCTAGAGACCTCTTCTTGGACTCCCATTCTACTTACTTGACACACAGTTATCTTGAAACTCTCCTTCATTGCTCTTTTCTGTGCAGTAAAACTTCAATGATCCTCAATGGCTTAGACTACTCTCCCTTGTTTGATGAAGCACATAATCCAGTACCCTAAAGAAGAGTAGATGGGAGTTAAAAAATTCAAGACCATGCAAGCTTAATGATACATTTACTTCAGCTTCTTGCCTGACTACATTTTGTCTGGGCACAGAATTCTAGGTTGGGAATAATGTTTCCTCCTAAGTGAAAGAGTTCACTTTCATTGCCTTTCAGAATTCAGTGTTGTTCTCAAGTCCATAAAGGCCATTTTTGTGTAACTTGTTTCTTCTTCCCCCTTTGAGATCATTTAGTAGCTTAAGTCTATCAGCCTGAATATAATAATGTGGTGGTTTGAATGAGAATGGTCTTCATACTCTCATATATTTGTATACTTGATCCCCAGTTGGTGGAATTGTTTGGGAAGGATTAGCGGATGTGACCTTATTGGAGCAGGTGTAAAAACCCACACCATTTCCAGTTAGTGCTCTCTCTCTCTCTCTCTCCTCCCTGCCTCCTCCTGCTTGTGGATCGTATGTAAGCTCTCTGATAGTGCTGCAGTGCCATTCCTGCCTGCCTGCTGCCATGTTCCCTACAGTGATGTCCATGGACTCTAACCCTCTGGAACCATGAGCCCAAAATTAAATGCTTTGGTTATTAAAGTTGCCTTGGTCATGTTATTTTATCACAGAAATTCAAAAATATCTAAGACAAATAATACACTAAAAATGAAAACTATCTGCTGTACTAGGCAATTTATAAGACCTTTAAGAGACTAATGTGCCAGTTTTAGGAATTTTCCATTTCTTATCTGTCCTGCTTAGTTTTATCTCAACTTGACACAAACTAGTCATCTGGGAAGAAGATGCATCCGGAAGAAATAACGCATCCAGAAGACTGGCCCATAGGCAACTCCATCAGGTGTTTTCTTGATTAAGGACTGGTGTAGGAGGGCCCAGCCTACTGTGGGTGGTACCATCCCTGGAAGGTGGTCCTGGATTATAGAAGTAGGCTGAGCAAGCCATGGGGTTCCTCTATGACTTCTGCTTCAGTTCCTGCCTTGAATTCCTTCCTGAACTTCCCTAGTGATAGAGTGTGACTTGAGAGTCCTCAGATGAAATAAACCTTTTCCTCTCCAACTTGCTTTTCATTAAGGATGTTTTATAACAGCAACAGAAACCCTAAGACAGTATTCTTTCTGTTATCATATTGGGAAGCCACTAAACAGATGGAGTATTTCATTCTGAAATAGTTTTCTTTTTTATAACATTCCTGCCTTCATGCTCTATTTTCTGAAATTTGTGCAACTTTTTTACATTAAGATTCACAATGCTAGCTGGAATCCCAGCACTTGGGTGGCAGAGGCAGGTAGATTTATGAGTTTGAGGCCAACCTGGTATACAGAGCAAGTTCCAGGACAGCCAGAGCTACAGAGAAACCCTGCCTCAAGGAAAAAAAAATTCAGAATATTCAGAATGCTAAATTTGTGTTCTATTTTTCCAATAGTTCTTTTTGGTTCTCATTTCATGGATGTAGTATACTCCCCTGCATGGAATATTATTTTAACTGGACAAAGATATATGTGTTATATTTGTTTATGCTACAGAATATTACTTTAGCTGTGTAAAAGTGTGTTGCTTTTGCTTATGCTGCATTTGCTTAATTATATAAAGATGTGCTGCATTTGCTTCACCTTGCCTGCCTAAGGCACCTGACCGGTCTAATAAAGAGATGAACTGCCAATAGCTAGGCAGAGAAAGGATAGGTGAGGCTGGTAGGAAGAGAGAATAAGTAGGAGAAATCTAGGCTGGAGAAGAGGAGAGGGAGAGGGACATGCCTGAGGCAAGAAGACAGGCAGCCACCAGCCAGCCAGCCATAAAAAGCAGTGAAAGATATACAGAAGGAAAGAAAAGTAAAAAGCCCCAACGCAAAAGGTAGATAAAAAGAAACCGGTTAATTTAAAAGAGTTAGACAGAAATGAGCCTAAGCTAGGCCCAGCATTCAAAAGTAATAAGAAGTCTCAGTATCATGATTTGGGAGCTGGTTGGTGGCCTAAAAGAAAAACCCTGAAAAATGTCTGCTGTAAATCAAACAGTGAAGGGGAAGATGAATAGGAATCTCACTCACACAACTTAAGTAAAACATAGCTCTATGAACAGATGAAGATAGGTTTTTTTCTATATCCCAGAATCTAATCAATATTTATATGTATAATTCAGCTATTATTTGACTTAAGAGGGCTTACTGGGAAATGTTATCATTTTTACTATTTTCTACAGAGAAAATTTTTTCCAGTTTCAAATAACCCTGGACTTTTGAATTATAACCTGTTTTTATGTTAAAAAAAAGCCTGTTATGATTAAAAAAAAAAAAAGACACCAGCCCATGTGCTGCTGTTCAACAGGCAAATCAAGAAAATATGGTATGCATACACAGTGGAGTTTTATTTAGCCCTAAGAAGATTGACTATTATCAATATTTACTAAGTGAGTCTATCATGGATGCCTGGAACTTAAATACATAATACTCCAATGGGAGTGTTCATATACCTAAAAAAAAATCAGTTGGAAGTCCAGCCTGCATTTAAGAGGACAATTAATCAACAGCTGTCCTCAATGAGAGATATACCAAAGAATTTGTGGGTTCTCTACAGCTATATCACTTTTTAGCCAGAAGAAAGATCTCTTTGCCCTTGGTTGTTCTGGTCTCTAAAATAAAAATGAGAAAGTAACTCAAAAACAAAACAAAACAAAACATAACAAAATAAAACAAAACACATTTTCAGTCTCTGAAATTGAGATTTGTCTCACAGTCAATGTCAATCCAACTGACTGCTGGAGTGACTTTGCTTCTTAGTGTTACATAGAATGATGGTGCACGTTAGTAATGTGCTCATGCTGTAAAAGCTTGTTGCGGCTCTGCAGTAGCCAAAAAGCTCAGCTATTTCTGAAGAAAAGACTGGAGCTGTGGTGGAGACATCCAACGGAATGCAGGATAAGAATGAAAAATAATTCTATACCCTGCTGTGATAACCAGAACACGCTGCTAAATGAAAAAGGATGGAGGGAAAATGTCAGTCAGATGTGCCTGTTTATATGTAAGATGGGTATATACATATTTATGTATACATATAAATATTCTTATGTATTCAAAACTGAAAATGAGACAAAAAGGTTTAACTGTATTAAAAAGGTATTTAGCAAGCTATGGAAAGTGAAAGAATAAAGTAGAAGGAACAAGAATAAAAAGCCAATTTTTCAGAATATTAAAAAAATAAGAAAAGAAAAAAGAAAAACCCTGGTATACTCTCCTATGTTCCTGAGAATATCCTATATTTTTTGGCTGTTTTATGTTCAGTTTTCATGTTAGAGTTTCCTCAAATGTCTGGTGATTATTAGTTGTCAGTGTATATTGAGTTCAAGTGACTATAAGCTGTATATGAATGAGTGGAGTTTGTAGACTTTGGGTCTCACTGTAGCAAATAGTCAAGCGCAAAGTTATTTTTCACTGTTCATCTTTTCTGGATGGGTTGGGCAGGTCTGGGTATATAAGCCCATAATAGCCAGAGAGAGAATGTATGCAGGACCCTGATGTTCTTAACACTGGCATCCTCAGTTGCCTTTCTTCAACATAGCATGTCACTACCTTTGTTACTGTCATTCAGTTCTCAGTTTTGTTTGATTCAGTTTCTCAGGAAAATAAGCCTTCTGTATTTTGCTAGGAAGTTAGTTGCCTGGCTAAAAATAAGCAAAAATATACGTTCAAAAATTTCCCTTGCTTTCAATTTTGCTTCTCACCTCCACTTCAAAGGTACTTCTCCCTTGAGCCTTTCAATAGTCTGGAAAGCAGCACTTGCCTTCTAAATTTGTAGACCTTTTCTTTTTAATACACATTTATTTTTGTTATTTTTAAATTGTGTTTGTGTATGTGCACAAAAGGACACTGGATTCCTTGGAGACGACAGTCTTCTACCAATATGACCTTATAGCTTGACTTTCATGATTGTACCTTTAATAAACTAATGGTCTGACAGAATAAAAGAGCTCTGGTAACATAAATAAGGGAGCAATAACTATATCAAGAACCCAAATTCCTTTATTCATTGAAGGCTACTATTAATGTTGGCCCTACCCAATGAATTTCACTTGAGATGGGTGGAGAACTGAACACAGGTCCTCTGCTAGAGTACCCTTGCCATGGGGCCATCTCTCTAGCCCCTTACAGACCTTTTCTGCCATGGAAACCAAATGATTGAGCTTAGCTGCCAGAACACTGTTGCCTGTACATTTTTAATAGGTAAAAGAGCAATACAGCAACCTTTTCCTCCATGAAGAACATACGCACTTTAAAAGCCCACAAATAAGGAACAAGAAAACCCAACTACTTCTATGTACAACCCAACTACTTCTATGTACAAAACAGCAGCATTGTGAGAATTAGAAATGATGTAATTGTTCATGAGGGTTGTTATTTTGGCTCAGTATCATGTGTCTCGAATAAAGTCTCTGTTCTGCTCAACTGGGCCCACTCTTCAACCCTGCAACAATTCTAACTTTGAGGCAATTATGCACAAACTTCCCTTCCTATTAGCCAAGTATTTATATGACATCAAACCAAACACAGTGCCAACAGCATATTCACAGGGCTGCCAGATAACATAGAAGCCAGTGAAATCTGATTTTCCGATAACTGTGTTTTAGTATATGTCCATTATGTCATCATTTCTATGGCATTCAAATTTATTTGGGTGTCCTATATATTTTCCTCCCATTCCTTCCTTTAATAAGTTGAAAAAATTCTGTGCTAGATGCCTCATTTTTATTTGCTAATTTGGCAACCTGGCATATTTAAGGAAACATATATTAAGTAAATGTGATCAACAAAGTAAAGTTGTGTTCAAAGAAGGAAATTTGGCTCTGAATCTTAGCTTCAAGCCGCTATGAAGTCATCTTCACTTCAAGGAATCTAGGGTCTAACATGTAACACACTTTATTAAATTTTCCCATGAAATTTATTGGGTGGGACCAACATTAGTAGTAGCCTTCAATGAATAAAGGGATTTGGATTCTTGATTAGTTATTGTCCCCTTATTTATGTTACCAGAGTTCTTTTACTCTGTCAAACCATTACTTCATTAAAGGTACAATCATGAAAGTCAATAGGGTCTTATTGGTAGAAGATTGTTATATCCTTGCACCGTTTCTGGAATATTCACAAAAGGAAGTTGTTGTTATTGGACGAATGCCCAATAAATTGTGAAACAATTGGTGATAGATTGCCAAGTCCTGTTGCACAACATAGATGGGGATGTAATATTTGGTATATGCTTAGCAGGTAATCTAAGCATTACTGTCTACCCCAAAACAGAAATACTAAAGTCTACCTACTCCTTATTTTACTAACTTCTGGGTCCTGCTTTTATCTAACCAGACACATCACTTTAGTTGTGTTTCCTAGGAATTCCTTCAATCTTGTTAGGCCAAGAAAGATCTTGATCTACTGAAAGACTACTGGTTAAATATGATCTAACTCCCCAAGCAATCCTAGGAATTCTCCTGTCTCATTCCAGTCATCTAAGTTTTTTCACATAACTTGCCCCAATTTGCATCAACATATAATCCTAGGCAGTCTTTCTGCTATGCTATTATTTTTATTATTTTAGTTAATTAGTTATATATCTATTATTTTATCTCAAATCAGGCATTTATTTTCTACATCTCATCGACATGATCTGGTCATTTCTCTTAGCTTCTGGGAGATGGTAGGCAGTAAGCGTTAGTTCCCTGAGGTCTCCTTGTCTTGTCTCTCTTCTTGGTATTACTCTTATGTATTTTTTTTTTTAATTTTTACTGTTGCACCCAGTTGAAAAAGACCAGCCAATTACATACAATTGTTACACTAGGTAGCATGGACTAAACACTGTTTAAAGATGTCAAAGATATGTATCTTCCTTCTGGAAACAAGTTAGCACATAAGAAATAGTCACTGTTAACCATTTTAGCTCAATTTCCTGAAGTTCAGCTGGTGGACTGGTATGTCAATGGCTTGCACAAAGAATTGTCATGAGGTCCAAGATGTTTATCCACTTTCAGGACTTTCCTATACATCACAGCCATCTGTACAAAATATTTCTGATCCATATTTTCATGTGCAAGTGCTATGTGAAATTAGCACATTTAACCTTTTCTGTATATGAGTACTACCTATGACATTTGTTAGGGTACATCTCTACATGAATCTTCACTATACTTGGATGATTGCCCTATTCATCTTATTTAAGGTCCTCCATCACAGGCCATTTTTAAACAGTTAAAGGACCAGTGTATAGGTAAGGGTTTAGACTCACTTAAGGTGACCAAAGAGGGCAGAAACAACTTGGGGCAATGTATATAGGCTCACATATTAAAAACAAATTTCTTATGTGTCACAATCATTTTGCATTCCCAATGTGTGAATTAGAGTAGGCACTCCTATTTATTACTGAATAGACAACTCAACTTCTAAGAGAAGGCACTGTGCCAACACTGAGGTCAAAAGCAGAATGTCATCTTATTATATATGCATCAGTATGCAGACAACACAAGTCATTTCTAAGGTCTTAATTGCTCCAAATCTCCTCTAATACTGAAACATTATTTTTATTACAGGGAAATTTTTAGGTAGGTACATGATAGGAGTCACAGTAGCAAATTCCCCTGGATTGGACCTACCTGTTGAGAGCCAGGCCAATCTAAGGCTCTCAAATACCCGACAAAAGAACAAAAGGAACACTGTTTCTGTGTCCTTGCCCAGACGCAGACTTGGCAGGGTCTGGTCTGATGTCAGGTCCAGGGTCTCTAAGGAATTAAGGTTTCAGTTCCTGGGAACCTGACTTTTCCTCCTGTAGAGACTGGAGTTGTCAATCCCAAGGTGCTTGGTCTGTGATGGACTTGAGAGATCCTGTGTTCTCTTTATGTGCTTTTGCTTGATTAGCTTCCTGCTGACTGTGTCCCACTTCTCCCCTTGCATAGAGTATACAAGGTGCTGAATTTCTCAATAAACTTGCTTGCGTGAGCCATTAGCTTGTGCAAGACCTCCTGATCCCAAATTTCCCTGTTTTCTTTATTATTTCTCACCCCAGCTTCTCTCTCTTGTGAACCTATCACTGAAGAACAACCTGCTTGTCTTCCTCCAGAGTATGGCTTCTTCCTTTTTTTAGGAAACAGATGAGATTATGACATGATTATGGATGTCTATCCCTCAAGGTATCTAGAGTGCTTCAACAAAATACCACTATCATTAAGAAAAACATTTTGAATAATGTCACCTAGTTAAGAAACCCTGTTATTTTACTTTGAGACCTATATTCATATATATATATATATATATATATATATATATATATTTTATTCTTTAAATATGGTATAATTTTCCTTGATCCTACTTGTAGTGAAGACATTTAACCAGAAGCCCACACATGGGAAATATGAGAGTGGTAAATTCATTCCAACACCCAAGCCTCTGGCATACAAGAATAAGCAACAGCTTAAGGCTTTTATTTTGTACACTTTGGATTAATATTCAGAAACAAATGTGCTTTCAAATTTGGGTCCTGATGGAATGAGACCTTTTCTTCAAGAGTTTCTTTTCTTCTTTACTTAAAATATACTTTATCCTTAAGACAGGACAAATCTAGTTTAGCACTTTACTCTCTTAAAATCTGCTAAATTTTACAGAATTATTAGTTTTAATTTTTACTTATTTTTGTACTCAATTATGGATAATATAAAAAAGCAAAACTAAAATGAAGATAAATACTATTAATAACCTGTTTTCTGATTCCATTTAGGTGCTCAGTCAGGATCACACATACATTTTACTATTTTAGGGTATGTAAAAAGATTTAACAGTCCTATCCATTTTCTTTATGATGATACCTGTTTTGACTCAAACAAACATAGCAGGAAACATTTACAAGGACATATACCAAACTTATTCAGCCAAAAAAAAAAAAAAAAAAAAAGAAAGAAAGAAAACTTACCTACTTAAAAAACCATACTGAGCCGGGCAGTGATGGTGCACACCTTTAATCCCAGCACTCAGGAGGCAGAGGCAGGTAGATCTCTGTGAGTTCAAGGCCAGCCTGGTCTACAGAGCTAGCTCCAGGATAGGAGCAGGATAGGCTTTTACACAGAGAAACCTTGTCTTGAAAAAAACGAAACCAAAAAAACTATACTGCTAATAAAACTCTTAATTGCAGATCAGGATAGTTTCATGGGAAGTTTCTTTAAAATTAGAGGATTTCTGAAATGTTTACAATGGATGCAAACATAAACTTCTGTTCCAGGAAATTAATACAGGTAAAATATTTTAACCCTTTTACAATTAATACTGAAAACACTGCTTCTGGTGAAAGTTGATTCTTTCCATAATTTGAATGTTTATTTGCTCTTGAAAAAAGTCTTGATACCAAGATTTAAGAAACACATTCCTTACAGAAGTCTGTTTAAATCTAGGGTATGATCTTATAGGCCAAATTAGCCAGAGTCTGGTGGAGGCCATGATTCAGTGTTCATGAAGTAATTGGAGACAGCTTTACTAGGCTTGGAGTAGGGTAGGCTAGGTTTAAAATCATTTCCCGCCTTCCCCCTAAATACAACAAACAAGAACCCTTAAAAGGTGTCATATGAATATATCAATTCTTTGTATAATTATTTCAGTTAATTCAATTTCCTCCCTAAAAATAATTTCTGAGAGGGCATGCACATTTTCTTTAGTTGGATGACAAGACCTTTGAGTCATTAAGTAGTAGGTAGTATTTTAGCTTGTCAGGAAATATTAATTGGTTGAGAAGGCATCAGTTTTCCAAATATAGGGTGTGTGATTTTGTAGCACTTAAATTTTTTTGGCTTTATTTACATATTGAGTGTTCTGCCTGCATGTACGTATGTGTACCACATGCATTCCTGGTACTCAGGTTAGTCAGAAGAGTGTTGGATCCTCTGAACTGGAGTTACAGTTTTAAGCCACATTGTGGCTGCTGGGAATTGAACCTGAGCCTCTGCAATAACAAGTGCCCTTAACTTATGAGCTAAGTCTCTAGCTCCCTGTACCCTTTTCTAAATAAGCAACACTAGTATCAAAGCAAATGCTTACTGTTATCATGAAGCAGTTAGGAGTTTGTTAACTGCCTTCTGGAGATCAGTAGTAGGAAACAGTGTAAAAATATTCAGTGCAGGCTGTTTCTTTAACTCCCTTTGTCAGGCAGTCACAGAGACAAGAAAAAATGTCAGAGTCAGAGAAATGATTTACATATCCACGTTTGGAAAGGGCTCTACTCAATGTTCGCATTAGCTGTTTGGTGGCAAACTGTAGTGTTCCTGTAGAGTAGCATGATGTCTAGAGAGCTGGCTGGGACCTTTAAAGGGCTTTTGAAAAGGAAGGACCCCACAAGAGGCTAGAGGGGGCCATTCAGGAATTGGTTCTAGTTCAGGGACACAACGGGAGAGTCCTAGATCTGTCCCTTGAGGTTTGTGGACTGGATTGTTTTGTTCTAAGAGTTCAGCCTGATACAACCAAGAGTTGAGATCTAAAGGTTTCAAGTTTTAGAATATTTTAAAAGGTCCTTAACCTGGCAGGAAAGACTCTCAAGAGGTGTTAGGTTGGGCATCATGGAGTCTTCTTCTTCAGAGAAATCCCATCATTTTTTCTTCTTCACTTTCTGACTCTGTTAAGTGATCAGGAGATGAAATTTTGGGACCCATTAGAATAGTGGTTCTCAACCTGTGGGTAGCAACCCCTTTGGAAAATCCCTATCTCCCAAAATATTTACATTATGATTTATAACAATAGCAAATTTACAGTTATGAAGTAGCAATGAAAATAAGTTTATGGTGTGTGTGGTGGGGTCACCACAAAATGAGGAACTGTATTAAAGGGTCTCACATTAGGATGGTTGAAAACCACTGTTTTTTTTAGAACAAAATAGAACAGAACCAGAAAAAGGTGACAATTTAAGGCAGAAGAACGCAGACCTTCAACACTGGTAAATAGAAATTAAAAAAAAAATCTTTTCATGAATTTTAATTTGTCTCTCTGTCCATTGTACATATACGGTATGCTTCAGGCCCACACTGTGCAGTCCTTGAAGATTATGCTGTGCACTATTCACTCACAAGGAAGATATGTTAGTCCTCAGGACCAGTTCAATGTGGTCACTTACCATGAACTTCCCTCACATCTGGCTCAAGAAGAGTTCTCAGTTAGGCAAGCTGATTCTCAGTGGTCTCAACTGGTAGTGATATAATGGAGAAACACTTTGTGTACTTGGTTTTGTTGATATGACAATATATCTTCTTGGTAATTAAAGATCATTAGTTGTCTTGGTTGTCTGCCAGTGGAGATACTGTGCAGTAGTTATGATCTGGTAAACTGTTCAAAGATCTGATGTTTTGTATAGGTAATTCAATGTCCCTTGAAATGGTGTCTCAGTTATTGGACAATCTTGAACAGTAGCCTCAACCTTCAACCTGTGAACAAGACTAGAGATATACTAAGGGCTAAATGTACTAAGGAACATTACTATCTAATTTAGGGCTTTCAAGAAAATGGATGCTGAGCAAGGCTTATAGATTTTCTCATTTCTTTCTTTTTTTTTTTTTTTTTTTCCCCTAGACATAGTCTCCCTGTGTTGCCCTGACAGACTTAGAACTCACTATGTACTCAGAGATGTACCTGCCTCTGCCTCTGAAGTGCTGGGATCAAAGGGCCCCATTTCTATCTTACAGACTAAGGACAATTTTGCTGTTGTGAATAGCTCTTACAGCCACAAAACTGGCCAAGAGTTTGGGCCATTTTATTCCTTTGTTAATTCTTGTGGGCCGCAAGAATATATTATAGAGATTCAGCTGTGAATTGAAGGTAAACTTTGACCGGCCAAGGGTTTGTCAAAAGGCAAGCCATTTATTATGAATATTTGGTGCTATCCAGCCTTTAATATTCCACCTGTCTTCTACTATGAAATTCTTGTGTGGCCAAATATTTTCAGACCTGCTGAACTTCTAGGTAACTTCCCTGTGGGAGCCAGTACCTGGATAAGGTCAAGTAAGCAAAGACCAGCTGGCAGGAGATGCATAGCTTTGTTTCTCGAGGCCTAGCCGCTCTCCAGAGCAACTGACTGAGAACAAAAAAGGTTTTTACCTATCAAGGTGAGAGGTAGAATAATATTCCCAAGGAGGCAGAGCCACTGCCCAGGGAAAGAAAGGGCAGACATTTTTTTTTTTTTTTTTTCTGTAGAAATGGACAGAACAGCATGGCAAGAGAGAAAAGAGGAAGACAGGTCCTTAGAGGGTAAGCAGATCTTGGGTAGAGTTTTCTGAGTGCCAGGAGTACAGAGTAGCAGAGATGGAGAAGGAGGATACAGAGGACGAAGATGAGGCTGGAAGCATAGGAGTTTAGTCATTAGCAGGACTATGAGCTGGGGAACTGGATGGAACTGAAGCTATGGAAACAGGATTTCTTCCCAGAGAAATGAAGTAGACAGATAAAGAGCTTGTTATGTCTAGAGTTATTCCTGCCTTGAATGCCTGGTGGAGCTATAGCTGTATTGATAGAATTTTTGTCTTGGAGGAATAAAGTTAAGACATAAGAACATAGTGTATGTAGATTTTTTTCCCCTCAAATATCCCACGCTGGAAGTAGCTAGACCCCTAGTATCCTGGGTACAACAAAGTTAATATACAACTGAACCAGTTTGTTTTCACCCCAAAAATTATTTGTGTAAGAGCACACCTTCCCCAAACTCTAAATAAATAATTTATCTTTTTACCTTTAGATGTGTTTGTTGGGATGTTTTAGGGGGCCTATCCTGGTAGTAGAGTTGTTAGGTGTCAAGATTCTTGTAGTGACCTCTGAAGTAGTAATCATATGATCAATTTTGTATAAGATGTTAGGGTGTCAGGGAAGTATAACATTCATTAGCTCCTTCTATAAGGAAAACACATTAAATGTAAAGTTAGAGGAAAATCAAATAAAGGTAAGTTCATTTTACCTACAAACTTCTAGACACTACTTAACAGAAGCAAAACAATGTTATTATCAAGTAAGGGTTATCTAAGAAAGAACAGTAACTTCTTTGCAATTAGTAAGGCTGACCAAAATCTTGATGATTAAGTCTGGCATACTACTGGAAATCTTAGTCAACATTTTAAATAAATCATACTAAGTTCACACTAGGAAACCAAAACCCAATCATGTAAAGGACAGAGGAGCCACAAGTAACACGTATCTGAAAAGACACAGGTTAGACATTCCATGCTCTGAGACAGAATAAACAAGTATTATGAAGACACCAACTTTCTGTGACCAGAAGAGTAAAAGGGAACCCTTGCCACCACAGCAAAACAAGGCAAAATGCTTATGACTTCATCTTTAAGTAATAGACATAAATGTGCTCTCAAACCTAGTTTACATTATCTACATCATTCTGAAAAGAATACTTTGTGATATACCTTAAATCTGTATTTTATTGAGATAGGAGGGACTGGTTTTTAATTGTCCTGTCCTTTTATATTTTTGTTGTTTTCATTTCAAATAGACTGCATCCGTAAGATTTCTCAAAGTACTCTTCAAAAGGTACTCAATCTTCATTTTTGAATAAGCAACAAAAGAGGTTATTAGAAGACATAAATTCTGTACATACAGCAATGATCCCATTGCTATTCTTTTTTTTTTTTTTCCAGACAGGGTTTCTCTGTGTAACAGTCCTGGCTGTCCTGCAATTCACTCTGTAGACCAGGCTGGCCTTAAACTCACAGAGATCCACCTGCCTCTGCCTCCCAAGTGCTGGAGTTAAAGGTGTGCATCACCACCGCCATTGCTATTCTTTTATAGTCCATGTATATATTTCTATATCAAAACAAATTAACCTCATCTATCCTAAACATTTTCACATGTTACTTAGTTTTCAAAAATGACTGATCTAAAATTTGGAATTCAATAACCTTACAACACATTTGTTTTTTGTTATTATCTAAAGTTTGTAAAAGACATGACATTTATTCCTATACATATTTGTCCTTTCCTCACAGAATAAAAGAGACAAGACCTATGTAAGCATTACAATAATGAGACTATGCTGTTTGAATTTAATATAGCATACTGGAAAAGTTCTCAGAGTATAATGTTGAAAATATATGAAACCCATGTAACATTCATTACTAAACCCCATAACGCTAATCAAAACAGTCATACTGACCTCTAGTGGCCAGACTCCCTGTATTTCACGGACAGTGAAATGGCCAGATTAAAATACTTACTGTAAAGATACATCATAAGACATTCTTATCAACAAAGCAATAAAGGCAGTAAGATCTAAAACATAGACACTTAAAGGCCACCAAAAATTGGTATGTTCTAAGCCTTAGTTTATCAGTTTATTTTACATTAAGAACAAATGATACACACACACACACAGGTTCTCATTTTATTATCATTTATTAACATTTTATTTATTTTGTGTGTGGTACATGCATGTTTAGGCCAGAGACTGACAGTGGGTGATTTCACTGATTATATCTTATTTTTCTGAGACAGGCTCTCGGTGAATCTTGAGCTTATTTTGGCAGACTGGCTGGACAGTGAACCCCTGGTATCCACTGTCTCTCCCACCCTCAAGTGCTAGGGTTAAAGATGGGCACAACATCTGATTTTTATTTGGGTGCTGGGCATGTGAATTCAGTTCCTCATGCTTGTCCAGCAAGTACTTTACCCACTGACCCATCTCCCCAGCTTCTCTAGTGATCCCCAAAGTAAACACAGTTTTGTATGTTCACCAGCCACATGAACCTAAGCATTTGAAGTGGCACTAGAACACAATAACCCAGAGAAGCAGTCTTTGTAAGATAAGAAAAAAAGAATGTAAGTTATCTTTTTAATAATATATACTGATGATAATGGCTAGTGATTTTGTATATTTGATTTTTCTAGGCGTTCTTTCCCTGTCTATCGTTCTCAGAATGCTCATTCTTAGCTTGGTTCTGCTCCCAGTGATTAACCTGGAGTAACTTTCTCCAGTTGGACATGTTGCTGACTTCAAATTACAGACACTTAATACCACCATATTCACTTTAACCAGCAAATTGTGTACCTACAAATTTTCAGAAACTAGGAATGAAACAGAATAATTACAGCACATTCCTAGGATGGCATCTCATGACACCCTGTCTGTGTCTCAATCTACTCATCTTAAAAGGAGATAAAAATAAAGGATTAAATGAAAAAGTGCTTAGAGTGGTATTTGTCACATGCAAGGAGTCAATAAATTTTTCTAAGTATTAGCATATATGGATAAAGCTAGGAAATAGTATGGACTAAAAAAAGCCAGTTGCATTTATGAGTATTTATACACTGGATGGTTAAAACACGAAACACAGTGGATACATTCATTCATTCAGGCATTTACTCATGTGGATACATGTAAAAATCTGGGTGGTAAAAATGAAAAAGTACATTCTTCTGATAAGGGAAGGAAGTAACTCAAAAGGCATCCAAGCCGGTTTGGAATGTTCTAGTTCTCTGCCAAGACGGACCATTCTTACGGCTTCGCAGAGGATGCTGAAGTGCAGGGAAAGTTCTTTGAATTATGAATTAAGCTGATATACAACTAATCGCAAGGAAAACAACAGACACAGGATTGCCAATAAACGAAGAGAGACTAGATGACCAAGGCATGAACTCTATACACAGCTACAATGTGTGTAACACAAATTACGCAAGGGTTATAAAAGTCTGGGGAAGAAACAGATGAAGTCTCCCAGTGAGAAGTTAGTCGGGGGCAGCCCTCTTCCTGATACACTTCACCAATGCAGATTTACATTATAGACAGGAGAGGTGGCTGCAGTTTTGCAAAATTACCAGGCAATATGCCAAGGGAGTTTCACATTTTGGAGAGGCGTGTCCTAAGCCCAAGCCGAGGCATTCGTTTTGGGATAAACTTTACATCTCCAGTGCGTGGTCTTACCAGGACCCCAAAGTCCTTTTGCAGAGTCTGCGTTCTCCTCAGTTTAGGGGAGTTGTTATGCAGTCTGTAAGGCAGACCCGGGGAGCGGGAGCATCCCCAGCGGCTGCAGCCTAAATTTACCCTGCCCTTCTCTTCCCAGGTCCCCAGAATGCCCGACCGACGCCCACTGAGTCCCAAGGACTGCAGGATCCCTCGCCCAGATGGCCCCCAGAAACCCTTGACTTTCCCGACTCCCGATCGGGCCCCCTCCGTGACTCTCTCAAATGTCTCCTTCGCTCGGATTCCCCTGTCAGTCAGCAGGGTCGGAGACCATGTTCTCAGCACGCCTTGCGGGTCTTCTCCGCCTTCTCACCTCACACGCAGCACCTGCACCCCAGGAGCCACCAACTCTGACCCGAAAGTTGAACGCCAGCCACAGACCGGCTCCTGGAGGATCCCACTTCCGGCCACGCCCACGCCGAATCGTCAGAGAAACGCCTCTCCCTCCTGGAAAAACAGCAGGCCACACCCTCAGCGCTTGCGTACCAGCAGCGGGCGTTCAGACGGGGGCGGGAATAGTTTGGTCTCTCTCGGCTTCCGGGTCCCGCCTCTCGCGAAAATCCCGCGGGATCTCGTCCTCCCGCGAGAGTCGTTTGAAAACTCCGGCGGTAACCACGCCCCGGGTGCTGGCGGGCCGGTCTGCGGGAAGCCGAGGGAAACTGAGTTCGTGCGGATTGCCAACTGCAGCCACCCGCGGGCAGTTCTCGTCCCGGCGCCATGGCAGCGGCGAAGAAGCGGCTTTCTGTGAAGGAGGCTTTTCGGCTGGCGCAGCAGCCACACCAGAACCAGGCGAAGCTGGTGGTGGCTCTGAGCCGCACGTACGGCGCGGTAAGCGGCCTGGCCTGGGCGCCGGCGCTCCCCTCGCTGGCGACCGCTTCCGGGCTCAGCCTCCCGCCCTTGCGCGACCCGCGTCGGAGTGACCTGAGGGTCAGGTGCTCTGAGGCTTGCCCGAGGTCTCCTGGCCTCTGTCAGTGATCGCGACTCCGGACGACGTCCGCCCCGAGTCTCCTTCCATGTTCTCCACCCCCTTCCCCGGGCCCCCGGAGGAGTGATCCGTTATCTTTAGTTTGGCAGTGACTCGGGAGCCCAGCGTTAGGCTGCGAAGTGAATCTCACACGCCCTTCTTTCCTTTGGGGTCTCTAGTTCATTGTAGGATATCCGACCAAGTTATTTCAACCAACTCCTAAGCTTAAATCAAGTTCATGTCACCAACTATCAAAATCATTAGGACCTACCTAGCCTTTCCTATTTACGTTAATGGTGCATCTAGTGGAGCCGTGGGGAATTCTAGGACAACGAAATTGAGGAAGATAAATTATTTTGAAGTTCAAGAGAAGTTAAGTAAATGTAAACGTGATTAAGGATATGGAATAGGTTGTGGAAGTTATGCCAAAAGGAAATTGCTGTTTATTGGGAAAGCCTAATAAAATAAATACAAAACCAGTGTTGATTTTTGAGTTATGCTTGCCGAAGTTAAGCTGGCTTTGCATTCATATGGTAAGAAAAACATCGAGAATCCAAAGGGTTTGAAAGAAGAAATAGAGAATTTTTCATTGTCCAAATTTATGCTTCGTACTTTCTCAGAGGTACTTTCAGAAGTGTTATGGCAGTGTTGGGAATAAAGAATTTTTAGTCATGCAGCTTATGGAGGCCTTTCTTGTGTCTTTCAGATGGATGATAAAACAGCCTTTCAGGACCAGTTTGTCCACTGCCTTAAATATGCTATGGTGGTATATAAACGGGAACCCGCTGTGGAGAGGGTCATAGACTTCGCAGCCAAGTTTGTTACTTCATTTCACCAGACTGATCAGGAAGAGGAAGAGGAAGATGGTGGCATCTTAAACTATTTGTTTACTTTTCTTTTAAAGGTACTGTGAAAAATAGTACTTTGTGGGAAGTGATGAAGAGACTTTCACCATGATGTTTGTCATTTTCGACAGTGAAATATCAGTGATAGAGAAAATGTATGCAAACAAGTCTTTTTATAGGCAATCCTAACTGTCATTAAGATAAAAGGGTAACTCCAGCATTGGATTTTTGAACTGCTTGTTTAAATTCTCATGCTTGTTGTAAATGTTTTCTGCCTTGAAGTGAAATATTCCTACAGAGAAGAATATGCTTATTTTTTTATATAGCAAATATTTTTTTGGACCAGTTGAGATCATATTGACTACTTAAGAATGGAATGTGACTAGGAATAATTTTTTGTTTGTTTTTGTATAGTCTCATGAAGCAAACAGCAGTGCAGTCAGATTTAGAGTATGCCAGCTCATTAATAAACTTCTGGGGAGTATGCCAGAAAATGCCCAAATTGATGATGACTTGTTTGATAAAATTAATGAAGCCATGCTTATTAGATTGAAAGATAAGATTCCAAATGTAAGAATACAAGCTGTTTTGGCTCTTTCTCGACTCCAAGATCCCAAGGATGATGACTGCCCAGTAGTTGATGGTATGTATGGTCTCCTACATCTTATTTCAGTATGTTGACTTTGTTAATTTTTCAATTTTTGGATTTTATGTGTGTGTATACATGTGTGTGTAGGTGTATACATTCATATGGAAGCCAGAGGTTGGAGTCAGATGTCTTCCTCAATTGCTCTCCACCTTATTTTTTGAGACAGTATCTCATTAAATCTAGACCTCATCTGCTGAGACTCATTGGCTAGAAAGCCCCAGGAATCCTTTCTCCTTATCCCCAGTGCTAAGATCATAGGTGCATGCCACTGTGCCCAGTTTTTATGAGGCTATTGGGGGTTGGAACATCAGGTCTCATGCTTGTGCAGCAAGTACTGTACCAATAGATTCATCTCCCTAACCCAGCATTGAACTTTTACTTATTAATTATGTATGTCTCTGTGTGTTATGGAAGTCTCAATCCAACAACTTAAAAGAAGAGAATATTATTAGAACTTTGAACTCTGCCAGTTGTATCCCCTTTCAGAGATAGTAATAAATTACAGTGAATTTTGGGTTAATTGCCTTATTTACCTAAAAAACTAAACTTTAAATCTATCACACATTTGTTTCAGTGTTAAATTTTGTCTGCCATTTTTTTTTTTTTTTTGCACATTATACTACTTTTTTCGTGTCTTTTTTTCCTTCAGAATTATTAGTAACTTTAGCATTCGTTTAGGAGGGTATATTTTTATTTCTGCTCTATTGTAATGTTTTGTTTTATGGTGTATATTCTGCATGTTAATGGCCCCTCTAGTTGTTTGCAAAAAGAGTTGCCTCTACAAGAGTATGCCAGATATACTGGCAGTAGTCTTGTAAAACAAACCAACCAACCAAAAAAAAAAAAACCCCAAGTGTTAGTATTTTTTTATACATGGCTTTGGTGCATAGGTTAAAGAATTTTGTAGAGTTATACTTAGAGATAGACTTATAGCTTCCACTTTTTTAGAGTAGGTAAAGTATTCTAAAAAGCTGTTTATTAATATTCTCAGCAATGGGCCATAAAAGTATGCATTGACCTACATCTTCTTTACTTTCAGCACATTTTAAAATTTGATGCCCTATTTAGTATATGTTATTGTTACCCATCTTAATAAATTTAGCAGATGATCATCATGAGTTGCTTAAGGATGGTGGTACAGTTTGAGAAATGTTCCTGTTAGGTGATTTTTGTGATGTTAAACACCATAGATTGTACTTGGACAAATGGATTGTAGAGTTTAGTCACTCAGTGTGATTTCTGGTGCAGCCAGAGTTCCACTGAACATGTAAGAGACTACTGCCAATATATCTGGCATACTCTTGTATAGAAATTGAGTTGTATAGTCTTTGGGTTTGGTTAATTTCAGGGTGTGATTTTTTTAGGGGGGTAACATTTTTATAATAAAGTTTAAAATAAATCAAAATAATAGGTCCTTGTAGAAGACCATATCAACTTGAAATAAATTGCCTACTAATTGTCTCCTGACTTTTACGGTTGTTTTCATTTTTGATCTCCAGTCACAGTATATTTATTAATTTTTAATTCCATTCTCAGAAGGAAAGTTGTTAAAATTTTTTTGTTTTTTTTTTTTGCTAAAAGTGAATATATAAGAATAGTGCATGGTATCTCTTATTTAAAAAGTGACACTTCTGTGACTTAAAGAACAATTTTAATATTAAAACATATTGCTTTATTTCTAGCATATGTTACTTTGATTGAAAATGATTCAAATCCAGAAGTTAGACGTGCAGTGTTATCCTGTATTGCACCATCAGCAAAGACTTTGCCAAAAATTGTAGGACGCACAAAGGATGTAAAGGAGGCTGTCAGAAAGCTGGCTTATCAGGTAAATAAGTCACTATCTTCAGAAGGCACGTTTTTGAACGATGAGCCAATTTATGGTAATTTTGGAAGAATCTTGGTAACAATGATTTTTTCCAGTTAGGACTTTTGAAGAATATAGGTAATTTAGGTAGAATATTGTTAATTTAAAAAGATTAACAGACAAAACATTTGGGTTAATTTACTGAAGAATGTAGTATTCATAAGTAAGACATCTCTAAAGTCTATGGAGACTAATGGCTATCTTTGACCTTTTTAAGGTGTTAGCTGAAAAAGTTCATATGAGAGCTATGTCCATTGCTCAGAGAGTACTGCTTCTTCAACAAGGTCTTAATGACAGGTCAGGTAAGATACACATCTTTGTAAACACTGGATTTTGAAGTCAGACTTGAAGTTATCGTTTCCATAAAACTATCATTTCCATAAATTTGATGAAATATTTTGGAGTTAAAGTACTTGATATTTTGAAGGAATAAGATATTTCTTTTAGACTTTCTGTGCTCTATGGAGGGGAAGGCTAATCTAAATTCTATGTAGTTGCTTTTTCCAGAAGTCTGACAGAATCTTTTCATCCCATCTGTCTTAGACAGTACTGTTGTGTTTTTCTATAACATTTCTATAAATGTGTTCTGTGCATTAGAAACAATTAGGAATGAGCAGACCTGTATAATGCCCCAATCTCTCTGGTAAACTAGAGAATCTGCTTACATGAAGGATGTTTTAAAAATGCTTCGCTCTTATGAAGCCATTTAGTCTCAATTTTGCTGTGCCAAGAGAGCAAACTTGAATTTGTGAATATTGTCAGAGGACTGACTAGGATGCTCTCAAATCAGCGGCTCTCAACCTATTGGTACCAGCCCCTTTGGGAATTGAATGACCCTTTCACAGACTATCAGAAAACACAGATATTTACATTACTATTCATAACAGTAGCAAAATTACAGTTACGAAGTAGCGGTGAAAACAACTTTGTGGTTGGGGGGGGATCACCCCAATATGAAGAACTGTATTACAGGGTTGTAGCATTAGGAAGGTTGAGAACCACTGCCTTAAATGATAAAAATAAATACTGCAAATAGAATTCATGTAATAGCAGAAGTCAGTCAACAAGTGAAATAGTGGGTTTCGCATGTTCTGATATTTGATTATGGGAATTTTCCCAGGGTTCTGCCCTGAGAAAATCCTTCCCAGAGTCCTGGGGAAGATGCTATGTCCGATGTGGGGTTATCTGAGGGAAAAGTATCTATACACACCAGTTTCTTATGTCAGTTTACTTTTTTTCTCTAACAAACTTCTATCTATACAGCTTCAGTTCCGATCTGACACTCAGCTCCTCTCTGTCCCTTTGTTTTTCATCCTCTCATAGCCCTAGTAATAACTAAGCTCTCATGCTCTCGATCTCATCTTTGTCCTCTGTTCCTTCGTCCTCCATCTTCCCTTCCTCTCCTCTCCTGACCTGATTCAGATCTACCTACAGTCTGCAAAACTTTTCCTTGCTCCTTACTCCTTGGCCCTAGCCAGTCTGCCTTACCATCTATAGAAATTCTGTCTTGTTCTCTTCTCTCCAGCCACATGACTCTGCCAGCACCAGGAATTCTGCTTCAGTCTTTACTGTACCTGGTTATGCAAATAACTCTTTTGTCTTGAGTCAGTAGCTCTGGCATGCCACTAGGTCTGAAGGAAAGGGATGGTCTGAGCTTCATTTACACAAGAAACAAAGCTATGCACCTATAGTCCACCTTCTCCTGGGCTCTTTAGGGGTGTTACCTAGTAGATCAGTGGTAAGTCTGAGAAGCTTATACTGTTTCCCATATGGCCTAGTAGTATATGAGTTCACAAGAAATTCATAGCAGAAGACAGATGATATATTAAAAGCTGAATAACACCAAATATTCCCTGATAAATGGCTTTCCTCTAGAAAAGATTCCTTGACCTTTCTAGGTATAGCTTTATTATATATAGCTGAATCTCTATAATATATTCTTGTGGCTTACAGCACTTGATGTTCGGTGAGGAGACAATATAGAATTTTTTCATTGGGCTATATAGGAGTTAAGTTTTTACTGCTGAACTTGCATTTGTATTTTGAATAAGCATTATCATGATTAGTAACACTGCATCTTTTTCATTAGCATGCTTTGTTCTACCTATACTCTCCATTTGTATTGTAACTATCAATGTTAACATTGACTCAGTAAAAGTGAATTAAAATGGGGAGACTAGAGGAAAGTCTGGAGTGTCCATTGTTTACCTGTTTTCCATGACTCCCCAGATGCTGTGAAACAAGCAGTGCAGAAGCATCTTCTCCAAGGCTGGCTGCGCTTCACCGAAGGCAATATCTTGGAGTTGCTTCATCGCTTAGATGTGGAAAATTCTTCTGATGTGGCAGTCTCTGTTCTCAATTCCTTATTCTCAATGAGTCCTCTCAGTGAGCTGGTCGGCATCTGCAAAAATGATGATGGCAGGTATATAATAACTTCATTATTTAAATTGTACAGGATATTTAAATTGAACTTCCACAATTAAAATTAGTTTTCCTTCCCTGTACTTTCAAATTCCATCAGTACCTTTTATCTGTCCTTCATTTCTTTAATGAGTATCTTTTTTTCCTCTGGTACATGAACTCATTACTTCTTTTTTTTTTTTTTTTTGGTTTTTCGAGACAGGGTTTCTTTGTGTAGTTTTGGTGCCTGTCCTGGATCTCGCTCTGTAGACCAGGCTGGCCTTGAACTCACAGAGATCCACCTGGTTCTGCCTCCCGAGTGCTGAGGTCGCTGCCTGGCAGAACTCATTACTTTTTGTCAGATATTACTTCATTTGTGGCCTTCCATTTTGTAGTTTTATTTTTACATTACACTTACTGTGAACACATCCCCAAATTCTTCCCACGTTAGCTCATTTGAAGCTTTCCCTTTTGCCTTTCCTTAGTCTAAGTATTTTTTCTTTTCATAACTTATTGGGTGGGTCAGTTAATGACCTAGTAATTAAAAGACTTAGTAATTGAAAGAAATCTACATCTTATTTCCATTCTTGTTCAGCTTTTCAACTGCATGTAAAGATAATGCTCTCTTATTCTCTTCTAAATGAAGGAAGTTGATTCCAGTGGAAACATTAACTCCTGAACTTGCTTTGTACTGGCGCACCCTTTGTGAATATTTAAAATCGAAAGGAGATGAAGGTGAAGAGTTTTTAGAGCAGGTTTTGCCAGAGCCTGTAGTATATGCAGAGTATTTACTGAGGTAAATTTTCTTTTGGTTTGAACTGTACTTATGTTGCTCATGTGCCATTCTCATAGCTCCCTTATTTAAAGTCATTGTTGGAAAAAGTTAAAAACTATTGTGTTCAAGTAGGTACAAATTGGTGTGTTCATTGAGTGTTTCTGAAGAATCTGTTGTGTGGTTAGTATACTGAATGTGTACAGAGTCAGACTCTATCCCTGTCACAATGACTCAACATTAGCAGCTGGTTAGCATGACTTTCCCTGATAAAACTTTACTGACTTTTTCTTGAATTTTATCTAATATTTATATATGATAAAAAATTTAGATTATTCTTTAAAAGCTGTATAAAAACAGATATCATGATAATTAGATTTGGGGCATAGACTAGTTTCAGAATTGTAGGGTAGAGATATATGGCCAGTTTTAGTCTTTTTTGATTAATAACATACTAAAAATAAAAAAAACTTATATAACTTTAAAGTTTTATTTTCCTAAATTATCTGTCTTAATGTATGTCCTGGCTAATGTTATGTCAACTTGACCCCAGTTAGAGTCATTTGGGAAGAGGGAATCTCAATTGATGCTCTCACTCGATTGGCCTGCGGGCAAACCGGTGGTACATTTTTTGGTTGATGATGGATTTGGATGGGCCTAGCTCTCTGTGGGTGGTGCCATCCCTGGGCTGGTGATCCTGGGCTCTATAAGAAAGCAGGCTGAGCAAGCCATGGGGAACAAGCAAGTAAGCAGTGTTCCTCAATGGCCTCTACGTCAGTTCCTGCTTCTAGGTTCCTGCCTTGTTTCAGTCCTTGACATGACTTCTTTCAGTGATGGACTGTAATGTGAAATAGGAAATAAACCATTTCCTCCCCAAGTTGCTTTTGGTCATGGTGTTTTATCATAACAGAAACCCAACTAAGACAATATAATTTCTATTTCACTGTAAAATAATATAAAAAATACTGCCAGAATTCAAATGTAGAGGTAAATTTATTCTTTGCTTCCTCATTCCCATTGATCATTGTTAAGTTAACAATTAAATAATTAGGGTGTGCATTTTCAAATCTCTCTACATGTTTTAAATGCACATGTAAGTTTCTTTTTGAAAATATAGCATATGATATGTACTGTTTTCTGTTTTTTTTTTAACTTGTATGTAAAATCATTATTTGTTGGTATGTGACATTACACTATTTTGTAGTGCCTTGTGTGCTATGTAAGTGCTCTTCCACTGAGTTACATCTACTTCATTAATTCTACTTGTTTTAGTTACATCCAGAGCTTCCCACTAGTTAATGAAGAACAGAGAGGTGATTTTACCTATATTGGAAATTTGATGACAAGAGAATTTATAGGTCAGCAATTGATTCTAATTATAAAATCTTTGGATACCAGTGAAGAAGGAGGAAGGTATGTCTAAATGTTAACATTTGATCTAATTTCTTTTAATTTCATTTATTTAGTAACCTACCTTGGTTTAATTTAAAAGATAATTCTGATTTTAATTTTAGTATAACTATAAATGATGAAGATGATATAGCCTCTGATTAATCAGGGTTTTTAAAAAATCAAGATACAATGTATCTTGAGCATATCCACTTCGAGACTCTTCCTACTCCTTTTGATCCTCACCATGTTCCTTCTTCTCCCTTGAGCCTTGGCCCTCCCCCGCCCCTTTCTTTTTAACATACTGAGTCCAGTTAGTGTTGTGTGCATGTGCATGGTTATGTGGCCATCCTTCAGATCATGGGCAGCATACCACCAGCTGCGCCCCAGAATAAAAATGATTCTCCCTCCCCTAGTAGTTGTCAACTGCCAGTAGCTTCTCAGCTGGGGGACCTCAGGAGCCCCTATCCCTCCATACTGCAATGTTGACTGGCAGGTCTTGTGCAGGTAACCATAGTTCCCATGAGTCCATGAGTGTAACAGCCAAGACTCGTCTAGAGGGCAGCATTATCACTCCTTCCTTACCCTCTGGCTAAGTCCCTATATTTAAATACAGTTTTGGTACAATGACTAGATGTGTCTGCCCTAGAAGTGCTATAAAAATTTTTCTTTCCTCTTTCCTTATATGGAAACATATTTACACATATATAGTTCATTAATGTTAGGGTATATTTCTGAGAAATGTGTTATTAGGTGATTTTGTTGGTGTGCAAGCATAATGTATAAATTTAGGTGTTACAGGTTAATTGTTCATTGTGGTATTTTGGTATAATTAGAAGATGACAAAATATGCATGAGGCTATTGCAAATACAACTTTCATAGTAAGTAATATGCTGAGTATACTCTACAATAATGATTAAAAATACATTATGATAATTAAATAAACCAGTAACAATCATTTAACATTTAGTATGATGTGTGGTATGTAATCACATGTACTATACTCTTATATGTATGGCAGTGTATGTTTGTTTACACCAGCATCACCAGAGAAGTGCATTGACATACCACATTACTAGGGCTACTATATCATTAGGCATTAGATATTTTCTAGCTCCATTATGATTTTCTGGGACATCCATCAGATATGTAGTCTAATGTTTACTGAAACATCATTATGTGGCACATGATTGCTTATGTATCCATGTTTCTATGGTATCTATGTATATAATCCTAGTATAATTATCTCAGAATAAGTAATTTCGTTTATTTTTTTTTTTGGTTTAAAATATTCATTGCAAAGAAAGCAAGTAGTACTATCTAGATGGTTTGATTAACCTCTTTTTTCCCCGTTTTTTGTTAATTTAAGATCAGGGTATAAAAATATAATTTATATGTGTATTTTTAATAGTTTTTGCAGAATGTGAGGTTTTTTTGTTTTTTTTTTTTTTGTCTTTTAACCTAAAGTCTGTATGTATGGAGTTTTGTACCTATAGTTATAAACAGAAGTAAAAACTAAAATAAATGTAAAGGGAAATGTTAGAAAAAATGTATTTTCAGTTGGCAAGATGGCTCAGGGGTTAAAGATGCTTGCTGTCAAACCCAGTGCCTTTCATTTGATCCTTGGAACCCTCAGGGTAGAAGGGGAAAACTAACTCTGACAATTTCTTCTTTGATCTCCACATTTAGTTCCAGGCATGAGTGTGCCCTCTCACATACCCACACAGAAAATAAAGAAGAAAAATGCTTAAAAAAATATGTATAAAATGTATTTTGTCATAGTGGTAGTCAAATTAAAAAAGATCTTTTTGATTACAGGAAACGACTGCTGGCTATTTTGCAGGAGACTCTTATTCTCCCTACAACTCCAGTATCCTTAATTTCTGTTATTGTTGAGATACTCCTCCACATCATCTTAGATGATAATAAAAGGATACAGATTGTAAGTGCTTTTATTTTTGATATAGTTAGGACACTTTGATCAGTGACATTCAAGAGTCAGATTTCTCTTTAGCATCCTTGTCTTTGACTGTATTAGTGTTGTCCAATATGTTGCAAAAAGGAAAAAAGGAGTACATTTTTCTCACACACACAGTTTAAAACACTTTCCTGTCTTAGCATGCCTATTACTTTGTTGAGTCAGTGCAGCAGGTATGGGAGGAGGGGACAAGTGTGATGAGGTTTTCTTTGTAATTATTGGGAACTAGTGTGTAGAAGGAAGACTTGAGTTATGGATTCCTCAGTTGTGGCTTTGGGCAAGTTTTTAGCCTATTTTACTCAAATGCAAAACACTAATATAACCTTTTACTAATGCTCATGAAATGCTTGATAGATACAAAAGTGAATTGAATGTGCTACAATAGTTCCAGAAATGAGGTCTAACCCTTTGGGGGGGATAGCAAAAAGAAATAGATTTGTATTGATTAATAAAACCAAGCAGTTTGCTTGCTAGGTGGTTCAAAATTAGTTTGTCTAAACCTCTCCTTACATATTCATCCTTTCTATACCATTCCTAATTAGTGGTATTCTAGGATTTGCTTATTCAGAGCACTCTTTTTCTGAACTGGCAAATTCCAAGAGGCTCTGAAAGGAAAAATCATTATCATTGCTTATTACTTATATATTGTGTACCAAAGGAAGAAAATAGTTTGTTTTTTTTTTTTTAATTTGTACAGAACTGAGGAAGGAGTTAAGAATTTTAGGCATAAAATTTTAGATTATAGAGAGTAATCTTAGGGTACAATAATTCATTTTTTTCTACTTTTTAAATATTGCATTAGGGATAATTTGTCTTTAGTATCCATAATGGCATAAAAAATTGTTACTTTTTAGTCAAATAATACATCTGACTAGACTATTCAGTCTTTTTGTTTGTTCATTGTTTTTATTTTGTTTTGTTTGAGACCTTTATTTTTTTTTTTTTATTTTTTTTTTTGTGTAGCCTTGGCTGTCCTGGCACTAACTTTGTAGACCTGGCTGGCTTGGAACTCAGAGAGATCCTTCTGCCTCTCAAGTGCTGGGATTAAAGGCGTGCGCCACCACCGCCTGGTTCTTATTTAGTCTTATTGTTTGGTCTTTGTATTAGTTGCTGTCTTGTTGCTGTGACCAAATGCCTCTTGTAATGGTTATTAATGTCAACGTGACAAGATTTAGAATAAACTAGAAGATAAACCTCTGGGTATGTTTGCGAGACAGTTTCTAGATTGGGTGAGGTGTGAGTGGCACCAGTTTAGGTGCTTAGGTTCTAAGCTGACAGTGTAAACTGAGTACTAGCCTTCCCTTTTCTTTGTTTTTTGACTATAGTGCAGTGTGGCTAACTACTTCATGCTCCTTTGCCCGTTCCCTCCCCTCTGTGGTAGACTGTTAGTTTCAAACTGAGCCAAAATGAATGGTTCCTTCTTTAAGTTGTTTTTGTCATAGCAGTAAGAAAAGTAACCAATACAACTGACAAGAAGCAACTTGGGAGGAAGTAGGGAAGGGAAAGGAAAGAAAGGGAGGGAGAGTTTGCCTTGAGGGTACAGTCTGTCATGATTGGGCTGGCATGGTGTTGAGAAAAGTTCTAGCTATGTAAGACAGGAACGTGAGGCGATTGGTCAGTCACATTTTGTTCACAGAAAGAGAGGTGAATCTGGTGCTCAGTGAGATTGTTATTCCTTTTTCCCTTCTTACTCACAGGCACCCCAACCTGTGGGAAGGTAATGCCCAAATTTAGGTCATGTCTTTTCCCTCAGTTAAACCTCTTCAAAAATATCCTTACTGGTATGTCCAAAAGTGTGTCTTCTAAATGATTCCAAATCCAGCTAGGTTGGCAATGTAGATCAACCTTTACAAGCTATCTCTTTTCAAGCACAGTCATTTTAAAATTAATTGTTCCAGGCAGGTAGTATTACTTTTTCACTAGATCTTTTACTGGGCTGTCCATTGAAAAGATTCACCCTTGTTGGGGAGTATCTGAAAACACCCTCAGATGACTTTCAGGTGATACCAAGTCCAATCAAATGGACAATAAAAATGAACCAACATAGTCTTTACTTAAGATTGTGTAATAAACAAGTGTGTATGACTTTTAGATAATTCTTTTGCTGTCTTTCAAAGGTGGTATTTGTTTGGAATTTGATGTAGCAGTTTGTTATCATTTTTTTGGTATAAGACATGGATTACAGTTTATATTTTGAATTATAACTTTATTAGGTCACAGAAATTATCTCAGAGATTCGTGCACCCATCGTTACTGTTGATGTTGATCCATCTGATACAAGAAAGAAGGAACTCAAGGTAAATCTCTTCTAAATCAAAAATGTGCTTTAGTGATGCTGCCTCCTGCTGGACTTCTTAGAAACATTCTCATCAAGTCAAGTCATTAAGTGTTACACTCTAAGGGTATGCAGATCATTACCAGATTATAACAAATTTGCTGATCTCTGTTTCAAGAAAATGAAATCTTATGCTTTACTGCTTCAATCCTGAGTCTGAGAAATTGTGACAAATTTTCATGTTAATTTTTGTTTAGATGATCAATTTTTATCTTTTTTTTAGATGGCTGAAACAAAAGTTAAGCTTATTGAGGCTAAAGAAGCTTTGGAAAATTGCATTGCTATACAGGATTTTGATCAGGCATCAAAACTAAAAGAAGAGATAAAAACATTGGAAGATGCCAGAATAAACCTGTTAAAAGAGACAGAGCAACTTGAAATTAAAGAAGTCCACACAGAAAAGGTATATGTCATTTTTCATAATAAATTTTATCTACTATTTTATCAACAAACCTTATTTTCTTTAATTCGTTAAACTATCAGAATGTATTTACTTTGGAGGGAGTTGTGACAATACCATAAATTAATATGAAAAAAGAAACTTTAATTTGAAACTTCTGTTTTATATTTTTAGACTTGTGGTGTTTGAGACAGTCTCATTACATAACCCTGACTGGCCTGGAACTCACTATGTAGACCGAGCTGGCCTTGAACTAACAGAGATCTATTTATTTATGCCTACACAGCTCCTAGTGCTGGGATTAAGGTGGTATGCCACCACACCAGGCCTGGCATTTTTAGACTTTGGAAAATACCTTTAATTTTTATAGCGTGGACTTGTTCCCTTGTCATGCTTATCCCTAGAATTTGAACACTTTCTTTTTGGGGAAATTAGTCTTGTGATTTACTTAGACGTTTTATTCATTCATTTATTTTTCCTGAATGGTCTAAAAAGGAATTGTATCCATTTTTCCCTTTGTGAAAGGTCCATGACCTTTTTATTGCTAGGATAAAACACCTTTGGTAAAGAAATACTTTAATTGAGATTCGGTATCTTCTTTGGTAAATGTGCATATGCATGGTTAGAAAAAAAACAAGCAGCTTTGTACCTGGAAGTTTCTTCAGTCTTGCCCGACCCTGAGGTCTGGACAAATCTCTCCCACCCATGTCCCGCAACTGCTTGGTCCCAAGTAAACACACAGAGGCTTGTATTATTTACACACTGTATGGCCTATGGGTCAGGCTTCTTGCTAACTAGTTCTTATAACTTAACTCATTTCTATTTATCTATATGTCTCCATGTGGCCATGGTGTTATTGGTCTACTGACATGTTGCTCCTTAGGCGGTGGGCTGGCGTCTCCTACTCTCCTTTCTCCTCTCATTATCTCTCTTGGATTTTCCCACCTGGCTCCATCCTGCCCTGCCATAGGCCAGTGCAGCTTTATTAGCCAATGGGAGTAACACATATTCATAGCATACAGAAAGACATTCCATAGCACTTCCCCTTTTCTGTCTAATCAAAAAGGAAGGTTTTAACTTTAACATAGTAAAATTACATATAATAGAACAGTTATCAAGCAAGAATTACAGTTACAATATCTAGTCTATTTGTATTTGATAAATTTAAAGAAAATATTCTATCATCTATCCTATATTTGTTAAGTCTAAAGTTTTAGATCTAATTTATCTTTTATCATAACTAAGGAAAATTATAACTAGTCTTCAACTCCATCAAAGACCCCAGAAGGATATACTATTACTTAAGTAAACAGTAAGTGCATTGCAAGCAACTCTCAAGTCTAGAAATGACAGACATCTGGTTGTCGGGGCAGTCATCCAAAGTTCCTCTGTAACATTGGGGCATCTGTCTTCAGCCTACAGGCCTAGAGTCTCTGGCAGACTTTTTAGTGAAGCAGGAAATTTGAAGGATTGTCTTGCATATTGACAAAGTTCATTAGTCACTTCTCCCTGTGTCCTGTAGAATGTCTGGCAGTCTCCTTTGTGAAACAGGAACCTTAAGGACCATCTTGCCCTGTTTTGGCAAAGTTCGGTGGTCGTTTTCCCATGGGTCCTGCATGTCCACTTTACATAACATAATGTCAAGCAGTCCAGGCAAGAGCAGTTTCTTGCCCAAATGGTTAACTTTTGCCATAAAGAAAGCAGACTCCATATGGAGTTTCTTTGATGCCCATCATCCTCTTTGAAGTAATTAGTGCTGTCAGGAGCAGACATATCTCAATGTTCAGAAAAGTCAAAGTTCTTAAAACATTTTAAATGCCATATTCTGTAGGTCTTTGAAGTGTTTGAAGATTACCTACCTAATTGAAATATATCTATGTATACCCAGAAAACTTAGCTAACATGATTATAAGTTTGATTATCATAGATGACTAATTATTAATCTGTATTTCTTAATTATACATTACAATTTTAATGAGTTGCATAAACATACCTTAAACAAGATAGAAATATATATACAGTGTAACAATTAAATTTGTATCAACAAACTAAAATTCATAGCAATGTAAAACATTTCAAACAAGTTGTTCTTTAAAAGTAGATTCAGTAATCTACCCTTTTATCCTATCATATCTATATCCTACCTTTCTATATCATAGCTTTTGTTTTTTTAAATTTATTTAGGTTTATTTTTAAAATTTATTTATGTGTATGAGTGTTTTGCTTGCATGAATATATGTGTATCATATGTGTGCCTGGTGCTCTTGGAGATCAGAAGAGAGCATCAGATACCCAGGACCTGGAGTTTCAAATGGTTATGAGCTGCTGTGTGGGTGCTAGGAACAGGATCTGGTCCTTTGCAAGAACAGCAAGTACTTATAACCACTAAACTGTCTTTGCAGTTACAGCTTTGCTTATTTTTAATGAAACGCTTAATATTTAGTGATATTTGAAGTTTTTCTGTTTTTTAACAGTCATTTGACAAATTATCTCTTAAAAGGATTATGTCTGTGGTCATGAATTTGTTTTAGCATATGATGGAATGTATCAGTTTGTGTATTTTATATTTTTAAAGATCTTGTCTTTGTATTGAACATACTTACAATTGCACTTTTGATATGGGGAGTACTTAAGGCAGTGCTGAATAGGAAAGATTACCATATATAAGAGAGATTTAGAATCCTTAAACTTTCTAGCCATAAATATATCCTAACCTAATATCTCACTGTCCTAGTGCGAATGTCTCATTTATTTTTATAGTCAGTAGCTTATTTACAATTTGTGGCTTATCCTCAGTTATTAAATTTGAGAAACAACAAAAAAATATTTAAAAAATTTTAAATTAATTAACTATTTGGACAAGTGTGATGATGTGTATCTGTAATATTAGTGCTTTGAGTCAGAGGGACAAGATCTGGGTCAAGGCCATCTTGGACTACGTGAGGCCCTGTTTTAAAAATCCAAGGAATGGAGAGGTAGCTCAGTAATGAGAGTGCCTGCCTAGCACATGCAAGGCCAGGTTTGATTGCTAGCTCTGTCCTGACCCCACCTGCCCTCCACCCCCAGATAAGGAAAGCATTTATAAAGGTGGTCTGCCTGATTAATAATCTAGTTAATAATCTCTTGACTTCCTTTCAACATTGAGTGTCTTTTTGTCCTATTTGGGAGCCCCTATTATCATATAATTCTAATGTAATAGATGATGTGATCAGGAAACTATAGAAATTTTATTGAGAAGTATGTATATGTAGAATGCTATGGTTTCCTGAGTGGAAGAAATAGATTAACCTGAGATGTGAATAAAATTAACGTGTTACACTTTTCATTGTTTGGAGATACTAGCTAAGAAAACAGTTGGGAGGGAAGGAAGGTTTTTGGTTCATAGTTTCACAGGTTTCTGCACATTAAGGTTGAGAGGGTGTGGTAGAGCAGAGTGGCTCCCATCCTGACTGACAGGGAGCAGGCCTAAGCTGTTTTTTCCTTTCCTGCCTTGGATTTTTGTTCAGGCCTCCAGTCTGTGGGATGGTGCCACTTGTATTCAGAGTAGGTCTTCTGTTCTTTCCATGTCTTTAGAAATATCCTTAAAGTCACCTCCGGTGGTATGCTTTACTAATGTTTACCAGCTGCTTCTCAGCTCAATCAAGTTGTTACAAGATTAACCATCAAACATAGTATAGCCTAACAAGTTAAAGGATAGTATTTCTGTGGTAGGCTGGTCAGGTGATTACCCCTTTAAGAACTTTACAAATGAGAATTCATTATTCTAATTGCCCCCAGGTCCTACTGGTCTTTCAAATCTAAATAGTTACTATAAATGTGTACTTTTAATGCACTTTGTGTTGTCTCTCCTTAATGAGTAGTTAAGGAAATGTAGATCTTGTAATGGTATGTATGATGGCCCAGAGTTTAAAAAAGATCCTTGTTGTGTTTTATAACTTCAGTTTACATGGAGAGAGAATTGCATTGGTAAATAGATAAATCAGAGGAAATGTTAAGGGACAGATAAGTGTAAGGGCTCAGACAGTCAATATTAAAGAATCTACCTTACTCAGAGATGATGGTGGATACAGGAATGTTTTAAAGAGTAGGATGAGTACTCTGTCTTAGAAGGGTTAGTATTGTGTGAAAATAGATTAGAGAGTGATACAAGCCTAGATAGTTGTAATTCTTGGCAGACTTTCAGAAGTATAGCTTGAGATGATGGCACTGTGAGTGAGATGATGGTGAATACAAATAGAAGAGGTATATGAGTTACTTAGGGTTAGGAATAGGAAGAAGAGAGAAACAAGGGTTTCTTAGGCATTTTTTGCATTGGACAAATGGAGAGAGACGGCCATGATATAGAATGCATGAGTTAGGAACTTAGTAATGAGTTAGTTCCATTTTGGATGTGTTGACTTTGAGGAACCCGTGGAACATGCAAGAAGTGTCTTATATTACTTGTATATAAGAAGTTGACATTTTGAAAATAACTGGGTATTATGTGACAAAACTTCCTGGGGAGACGCAATGCACACATCTACTCACCTAGATAAGGGGTCCCATGATAGACCAAAGTACAGATACTACCAAAGTCAACTTGGTGAACCAGTGAGTTTTATTGGGGTTACTTACAGGAGCAGAAATGACTGATAGACATCTGCATCACCAAAGCCCACTCTAGAGTTGGTGACAGCTCACAAAGCTGGGAACCCAGAGTACACTGTACAGTCTGCAGGTAGCTCATCAGGTCAGAGAATGTCCTTTCCAGGGGCCTCAGTTGTTCTAATCCTCTTAACATGCAGCTCAACTGATTTCTGCTTCTTCCAGGCAACTGGTCTGGTGTCAGTCTTTGCAGGTGGCTTGTCTGAAAATCTTTCCAGCTTTTACTGCTTACTCTGGCAGGGAGGGGCCTAGTGATTCTGGTCACTTTCACTGATTTCCTGAATTTGTTTTGAGTTGTTTACCTTCTGTTTAAGGAGCTTCCCTTTAGGATGGAAAGTTTCAATCTAGGAGGAAACTGTTAAGTAGCACTTGGCTAGCTCATAAATGAAAAATAGAGTTGCATGGTTGGATAAAATAGCTTGGGGAACAGAGAGTGACAATATGCCATAGAAAAAGTCTCAAGAGAGCAATTGTTTAAGAGATAGGCAAAAGATTTTCTTACTAATGCTGGATATTTTGTTTTTTATTTTAGAATGATGATGAAACATTACAGAAGTGTCTTATTTTGTGCTATGAACTATTGAAGCAGATGTCCATGTCAACTGGAATTGGTGCAACTATGAATGGGATCATTGAATCTTTGGTACACAGCTAGCCTCTGAGGCCTTATACTCCTCTATCTTATATAATATGTTCATTAGTGCTTAAAATAATTAAAAGACTACCATTGAAAACATCTGAGAAATACAAATAATGAACTATGTATATGCATAGTGACTACTTCATAGTATGTAGAATAAATAAGATATGCATTTTTATAAAGTCACTGTTTTAAATAAAATAGAAATGGTTTGCTCAGCATATATTCATTGAATGCATATTATTTAAGAAATACTTGAAATATAGTGTACATAATATACAAAACATACAAATTGCCATCCTGGATCTTGTGCTTAAGTGAGGACATTGTTAAAAAATAGACACTATATATATTTATGTACTTATATGTGTGTGATAATAACAAACAAGAGGCCATCAATTTCAGTGGGGAGAGGGGCGGGGAGCATGCAGTGGATGGGAGGGGACATGGAAGGAGTTGAAGTGAGCAAAGGGAAGAGGGAAAAGGGATGTAATTAAAAAATAGTTACTTAGGCTATTGACACTGGTTATGAAGATTTATAAGGTCATAAGTTAACTTAATTGCAGGGTTTGACCTATTCAAAGAGAATGATCTTGCTATATTTAAAAGATATGTGAAAAGGAGAGGGAAGAACATTTAAAACCAGAGCCCTTATAACTATTAAAAACTAGTTTAGATTGATGCATACTATAATAACAGTTTTAAAGATGGAAGAACATAAATTTATCTCACTAATAATTTTTGTCATTTACATTCTGTAGCAATATTTTGTGTGTGTAAGATAAACTGTAACATAAAAATTGTACTTTACTGATTTCTTTTTGATTTAATGTAGATTTTAAAATAACCAAAGTGACATGTAGTTTTTATTTGTGGCCTTTATTTCTGTTGGTTGGTACTGAATAGGAGGCATCAAAATCAGTTGAACATGCTAAAAACATTGTGCAATGTGTCTTAACTGAGTATGTAGAAAGTACTACACATTATATTAAGGAGTTTTGTCTCATTCTGTTAGCATTGGGAATCCTTGAATCAATGTTAGCAGTTATGGGAATGTTACATATTGAAACAGGAAAGGTGCTCTGGCTATGTTCTGCTTAATCAACATTATAATTACCCCCTTTCCATTTCTTTAACTGATAAAACTTTCTTCTTTAATATCATGGAATAGTATGGAAATGAAATAGCCTTACAAAATCATATGGAAATCATTATTTTGATTGTTATTTTAATATGACATTGTAAATTTCTTGCCTTGGTCAAAATTATTTCAATTTTTACTTCATTGTAGATTCTTCCTGGAATAATAAGTGTTCATCCTATAGTAAGAAATTTGGCTGTTTTGTGCTTGGGATGCTGTGGACTACAGAGTCAGGATTTTGCAAGTAAACACTTTATGTTATTCTTACAGGTAGGATTTATTTTATGACAAAAATCATGTGTCTATTTCCTGAAATGCTTTGTATCGCTGGTGATATGTTAATAATCTAGATATGTTCAGCTGCTTATTGACGATTATGGATAATCTTTAGGGATTCAGTTTTTATCTTAATATCTTATCAAGATGTCCTTCTAGAAAAAAAATAAAGTAACAATTTAAGATGAGTCAGGTAGCTTATATGAGTGCACATACTTTGTGCTGTAAGTGTTCTCAGCTTAGATAAATATAATACTAAGTGATGAAGAGAACCAACTTAAGTCTGTGCTGTTGGAGCTTGCATTCTTGAACAAACAGTGAGAAATCAGTATGGGTTATGCCAGCTGAGCAGAGATAGAGCATAGCAGCATCAGGAATAGGAATGAGAAGAGGGAAGGGAGTTATTTCATTGATGTGGCCTTAATCATTGTTTGACATTCAGGATCATAAAGAAAAGTTCAAAGAGCAAACCTTAGAAATACTTGGGTTCCTTATTTTTATTTTTTTAAAGATTTTATTTCTCTCTGTCTGTGTGTGTGTGTGTGTGTGTGTGTATGCCATGTTTTGAGGCAGAAGAGGGCATTGAATCCCCAAGAGTTACAGCTGGGGTTACAGCTGGTTTTGAGCTGCCCCACATGGGTGCTGGGAACTGAGTTTGTGTCCTTTGCAAGAGCATCAATTGCTCTTAATTGCTGAGCAACCTCTCCACCTCACACATTTGAGTTTCTTAGTGAAAAGAAGAATAGAGGAGAAGAGGTCTTGGGGGTAGTCCTTTCTTTTGCCTGTTGGAGGAACAGGAGGACATATGTCTAAGCAAAGTGACCTATAACAGGAGAAAGAGTTTGCAGGATATTCATATCTTCCCAGAACTTATACTGTGAAAACACAGATTTTTACTATGAGTGATTCAGGGAAGAAAATTTGTTTTGTTTTGATTCTTTTTGACCCCAACCCTCCCACCTCATACCCTTCTACCTCTTAGAACCTCCCTTCTGTTTTTTTTTTTTTTTTTTTTTTTTTTAATGGTTTTTCAAGACAGGGTTTCTCTGTGTAGCTTTGCGCCTTTCCTGGAACTCGCTTTGGAGACCAGGCTGGCCTCGAACTCACAGAGATCTGCCTGGCTCTGCCTCCCGAGTGCTGGGATTAAAGGCGTGCTCCACCACCGCCCGGCCCTCCCTTCTGTTTTAATGTCACATGTGTCCTATATTCTCTGAACCCTTCTTTTTCCTCTCTTGTGCATAACCCCACCCCACTTGTATACGTCCCTATAAATATTGTTAGCTTGGGATTCAACAGTCTAATAAGTTACCTCACTTAATACAATTGTTGGATCTGGCCATGTTTGTGTGAAAGTATTTGTGAATAATAGCAGATTGAAGGGCAGAAAACTTCTGAAGTTGGCCTATATTTTTTATACTGTTCCGAGTTGTGACTTTTAATTTATTTTTTATTTTTTATTTATTGTTTAGCCTTTTCTTAGTTTATACAGCATAGTCCATGATCAAAAGAAGATAACTACTGAGTAGATACAGTCTTGTATCTTTATAAAAGTTGGGTACTGTGTGTGTGTGTGTGTGTGTGTGTTTACCTTATTTATTTATTTTTGATGTTTTGAGACAATTTCTCTTTGTAGCCCTGACTGTCCTGGGCCTCACTTAATAGACTAGATTGGCCTCGAACTCAGACATATGCCTGCCTCTGTCCCCATACTGCTGCGATTAAAGGCGTGTACCTCCATGCCTAGCTGTATAAAAGTTTTTTTAAAATAAGTACTCTCAAGGCTTTCATTGCAAAATTTTTAGATGAGTAATGAAATGTCTATATTGGAGTAAGATAAACTTGTTAAGTGCTAATAATAAATATTGACATAATGTATAAAGATTTGTTAGAAAAGCAGAAGAGGGGAATTATTTCATCTTAAAAATCTCCTTAGAATTGAATATTGGTAGCTATTGCTGCATATTAGGGGCATGAGTGCAATAAGGAAACTGGATGCTGAGGTAGTAGTGTTTCTGGAGTTCCCAGAGCCATCACAATACCATGTTGTTAAGAGAATTTGGTTTTGGCAGATTTATAGGACTCATTCTCAAAACATATACTGGATATGTTCTTGAAATTCTCTTCAAAGTTTTGAAAATAAGTCATTTTTCTAATTACACTAATTTGACCAACACAGAAGTGATTTTAGTTAATCTTTCATAATAGAATCCCTTTCTCTCGTGGTTTTGGAATTTGCTGTGTAGTGCTTAACTCAAGATAGACTTAAACTGTTTGTGTGCATATGCAGAGATCTATGTGAGGTATCTTCCTCAGTTTCTCTTCTGTCTAACTTTGAGACAAGGATCTCTCACTGAACCAGGACCTCCTTGATTTGGTTAGGTTGGTTGGCCAATGAGCACGAGGGATCTACCTGTCTCTGTTCCCCCAGTGATAGGGTTAGAGAATGCTATGCATCTAGCTTCCTGTGTGGATGCTGGTTATCTGAAATGAGGTCTTCATGCTTACATTTGACAGGCACTTAACCTACTAGGCCATTTTCCTAGCTCCCTAAACTGCTTTATAGCATCTAGTTGGCAGCTGAATTCACTGAATGAAATCTGAATTTATTAAGTGTACTGACATTGTAACAGAGTTTTAAATTCATCAAAATGTAATTTTTTTTTTTTTTGATTGGCAGAGAAAACAGTTTACATGTAACTATACAGTTTTTCTGGATCTTAGAAAATGATAAAATTTTACCATTGTTGAGTTCTTTTTTTCTTATACAAGGACCAAATAATACAATCCAGCCAGACTCTGACTCCAGAACGTTTTTCCACTGCAAAGATTGATTTAAGGACTAAAGCTCTAGATGTTATGAGCTAAATAAACATATTTCTTTTTGAAAATTGAAATTTTAATTATAATTCTGAAAAAATTTGTTTTGTTTACACTTAACACTGTCACTGAAATTTAACTAAGAAAAGGTACTTTTATTGAGGATATAGAATTAAGTTGTTTTACTGAATTTTTTTGGGTGCATGTCTAATTGTAGGTTTTGCAAATTGATGATGTCACAATAAAAATCAGTGCTTTAAAGGCAATCTTTGACCAGCTGATGACATTTGGGACTGAACCATTTAAAACTAAGAAAGTTCAGGCCGTTCACTGTGAAGGTGCAGAAATAAACAGTGATGATGAACAAGAAGCGAAAGCTGTTGAAGAGACTGCTGCAGCTAAGAACGTTCTGAAGCTCCTTTCTGATTTCTTAGACAGCGAGGTAAGAAATCATTCAGCGCTACAGCTATGAAATATTTGCAGCCTGTGTTTATGTTCTAGTTCTAATTTTTGTACCAAAGTTTTATCTTTGAGACAATTTTATTTTAAAATACATTAATTTAAAATATAAATTTTACAGCTATTATAGTTTTATCAAATTGGTGTGCAAAGAATTGAAAATTCTTTTGTCACAATATTTTTATCACAATAACAGAAATGAAATTAGAACAGATACTGTTGCAAATAAACATTTTTTCTTTTAAAAATATTTTTTATTAAATATATTTTGTTTTTTTCTTCATTTCCTTTTGTTCACTGCTCTAGAACAGAAATTCAGCTGAGGGGTGTGTGTGTGTGTGTGTGTGTGTGTGTGTGTGTGTGTGTAACTTTACAACTTTGCTGAATTGAATTGGCTTATTAACAAGTAACTTTGGAAAGGGGATTCTTGGGATTTTTCTTTGTAGAACCATGTTATTTCTGAATAGGTACAATGTTAATGTCATGCCTTTTGTTTCTTGTTCAGTTGCTCTGCTTCATTTTCTGGTACAGTGTTAAGTGGCTGAAGCAGATGTCTTTGTCATATTTTTGGTTTTAAGGGGAAAGTTGTGAATCTTGTTAATAAATGTGGTGTTGGTTATAAGGTTTTTATGAATGCCCTTTGTCATTTTGAGAGGATTACTTTCTATTCTTATATCCATGACTATTTTGTGTTTGTATTTTAATAAAAAGATTTTTAATTTTGTCAAGTGTTCTTTTTGCTTCAGTCAATATGATCATGAGGGATTTTCTTCTCTTTGATAGTAGTATATAACATTACTTGATTTAATATGCACCACCTGTGCATTTCTGTGATAAATTCTGCTTGCTCATGATGCATAGCCCTTTCACTGTGTTAATGAATTTGGTTTGCTACTATTTTGATGGAAAATTTTTCATGTTTTCATAAGTGATAGTCATCCATAGTTTTCTTATTATGTCTGATTTCCTTTCTCCATATTTTCTATTGTTTACCTAATTCTAAGTTTTGTTTGCTTTACAATCTGATTATTTGCTCTTTTCCTGTTCAGTAAGGTGTAATTTATGTTATTGATTTGAGATTTTTTTTTTAAATGTAGATATTTATTACTACAAATCTTTGCTCTTGGCACCATTCATTGTAATCCTATAAGTATTTTATTTTAGTTCTGATTTCTGAGACAGCCATATTTAGTTTATAACTTACTTTGCAGGAAAAGCTAGCCTCAAACCTGCAATTTTATTTTACTTTTATCAAATTCAGAATAAAATTAATGATTTTTGGATAGTTATTTTAAAATATCGAACATGACTGTAAAAAGAAACTAGAGATAAAACTTTCTGATTGAGTGTCATTTCTACTAGGTGTCTGAACTCAGGACAGGAGCTGCAGAAGGACTAGCCAAGCTGATGTTCTCTGGGCTTCTGGTCAGCAGCAGGATTCTTTCTCGTCTTATTTTGTTATGGTATAATCCTGTGACTGAAGAGGATGTTCGACTTCGACATTGTCTAGGCGTGTTTTTCCCCATGTTTGCTTTTGCAAGCAGGTATTGAGTCATTCATTGCTAAAATCTTATTTGAAGTCAGATTTAGGATACCCTCCCCCCACATGCACACCTGAATTATATCTATGTCATTTTGTTGTTGATACACCTTCTTTCAGTAGATGAATGGTAAGAATGTAACATAAATTTTATATAACCAGATTTTTATCTTTTTCCTGCATGGAAGTATACCTTATAGATAAGTTTTGTGCATATTTTAGAATTAAACTTTTCTCTCAAATAATGTTTTTTGTTTGTTTGTTTGTTTTTGTTTTTGTTTTTGTTTTTGTTTTTCGAGACAGGGTTTCTCTGTGTAGCTTTGTGCCTCTCCTGGAACTCACTTGGTAGCCCAGGCTGGCCTCGAACTCACAGAGATCCGCCTGTCTCTGCCTCCCGAGTGCTGGGATTAAAGGCATGCACCACCACTGCCCGGCTCAAATAATGTTTTGCCAGCATACTTGTAAATGGAGTTTTTAGTTTCTCCTTTTGGTCAGATCACTTTATTCAGAAGCTTGAAGTTAGGGAGGGCCAAAAAGGTTAATGGGATCTGAAGTCTTCAGCAGGGCAGATGTCATTGGCCTTGTACTGAAAGCTGGAATTCGTTTCAATAGGACTAATCAGGAATGCTTTGAAGAAGCCTTTATTCCAACTCTGCAAACACTGGCCAATGCTCCGGCCTCATCTCCTTTAGCTGAAGTAGATGTCATAAATGTTGCTGAGTTGCTTGTTGATCTGACAAGACCAAGTGGATTAAATCCTCAGGGAAAGAATTCCCAAGATTATCAGGTGTGTATGTTAGCCTGTGCGTGGCAAATACAACTGAATGAATATCATTGTTGTTTGATTAAAGAATTCCTTTTGCTGGGTTCTTTGAAATGTGATGAATTACATTTATATTTCGAGGTTTTTGTTTTTCTGGTTTATAAAGTAGTTCCAAGAGGGGAACAAGATCTTTGGGGAAATGTGGAGAAATCATGGAAATAGAAATGATCATTGCAAATGTTTTGCCCTTCATCATTTCCAATACCTTTCTCCTTACTTCACAGGGTAATCATTGAAGTAAAGACCTCTGTTATCTGAGACTCATTACATCTGCAAATGTAATGAGGACAATTTAAAGGCAAGAGTTTATCTAAAGCTTATTTTGGCTCTTAAGTAGAGCATATAAGTCAACTGCAAGCTCATCTATAATTTAATTATAATTAAACTGGGTTTTAAAATCCTTTAATGACATTCTTGAATACTTTAGAAATTTGATGTCTTAATGATTTCAGATGCCAACTGGAAGTTGACAGTTTTGTTCTATTTGTATATTTTTTTTGTTATTTAGTGACTACTCTCACAACATTATATATTATTGAGAAGATTATATTACAAAGGATATTAAGCAAAATATGTTAAGGAACAGTTATTAGCTATCAAGTGCTTTTGGAATTTAGAAAAATATAAGATTTCTTATAGGAACAATTAGCATATCATTAGTTTTACTTTATTTGCATTGTTGGGAATTACAACTAAGGTTTTGTTGGTGCTACACAACTGTTTTACTGCTGAATTATATCCCCAGCCCTCTTTTTATTTATTATTTTGAGACAGGGCATTATTAAGGTGCTCAGGCAGGCCTTGAATTTGTAGTTCTACTGCCTCAGATTCCCAAGTAGCCAGGATTACAGGCATGTGCCATCGGACCTGGCTGCCTTGGGCCTGGTTGGGATTTGAGAAGTGGATTGAGTAGAAATGAAAGATATATATATATATATATATATATATATATATATATATATATATAAAGACAGTAAATGTAGGTGATTATGCAAAGGTTGGAGTTAGCCCTATGTGCAATGTATATAGAGGACTTAGTATTAAAGGGTTAATATAGGATGAGACCTACTTACCAAGAATACTCATTTAATGGTCACTGATGGTTATATGAGGTGACTTGGTGAGAAAATTTGGAGAAAGCTTGAGAGGCAAAAGAGATGGCTAAATCTAAGAAAAGTCTATAGTCTTTTTTTTTTTTTTTTTTTTTTTTTGTTTTTCGAGACAGGGTTTCCCTGTGTAGCTTTGTGCCTTTCCTGGAACTCGCTTTGGAGACCAGGCTGGCCTCGAACTCACAGAGATCCGCCTGGCTCTGCCTCCCGAGTGCTGGGATTAAAGGCGTGCGCCACCACCGCCCGGCTGAAAAGTCTATAGTCTTAAGTGTGAGTAACAGTATACTTCATAGAATTCTTAGAAAAGTGAGCAACATATTCTGGGGTATAGGTAAGATTGAATTCGCGTCTAAATAGTTTCAGTTGATTGTACAGGAGTTCTAGAACTGAGATATTCTTTTGAGTTGCTCAGAATTGAAATGAGCTCCACTGTGGTACCTGTGCATTGTTTAGTCATTGGGTGTGGACTGACCTTTATGGGCAGTGGTGTGAGTTTGGGAAAGGCCCACGTTCATCAGCCTGGATCATTTCAACAACTGGCTGATACTTCAATCCTAAAGCGGGTAGACCTCTTCTTTGTACCGTAGTACCCACTATGTCTAATAAAAGGAGCTTCTTTTGGAGGCAGGGAGATGTAAATTTAGGTTTAGACATTTTGTGAATGAGACTTTTGCACGATAGCTAGAAATATTTTGTTTGATATATAGAACTGTATTGTGATGAAGGCATTTTCATTTTATAGAGCTTTTTATTTTTAATTTTTTAGGCCTTAACAGTACATGACAACTTGGCTATAAAAATTTGTAATGAGATTTTAACAAGTCCACGCACACCAGAAAATCGTGTTTATACAAAAGCTTTGAGTTCTCTAGAACTCAGTAGCAGTGTTACAAAAGATCTCTTGCTTCTATTGGATGAGATTCTGGAGGTAAAGCAGTTTTGAATATTCTTGAGTAGTTCATGTTCATATATTTAGATGGATGTATTAAGTAATACCTGTTATTATATATTCTGCCTGTTCATTTGAAATAATTGTTTCCTTCATGAATTTCATATAATTTAAGAATGTTTTCAAACAACTTGATACTGATATTGGCATATAACTTTTGACAGATTAATTTATTTTATATCTCTCCCCAGCAAGTAACAGATAGGACATGTCTGAGAGCTTTGGAGAAAATCAAGATTCAGTTAGGAAAAGGAAGTAAAGAATTTGACAAAACTGTAATAGCACAGGATGTCAATGCGACTACAAATGTTCTTCAGAATGAAGACGGTAATTATATTTTTCATTTTTACTGAGATTTTTATTCTGTTTTGATTGAATTTCAGAAATGAACAAAAATCTTTTTCTTTTCATCTCTTGGGAAAAGCTGTTATACATGTGTTTATTCCACTTTTCAGTGTATTTGAGTACATTTCCTTACTAACCATCTCACCAGGAACTTCATTTTGTAGTGTTCACACTTTTGGAATGGTGATTTATTGTAATCATCAGGAGCTGCTAATAGGACTATTTTCTGTTTGTTTTATGTGAGATAAAAAGATGACTTAAAAAAACCAGACTGCCTTTGTTTTTATTTTTGTATGATTCCATGTATAGAAGAATATATGACTCCTCGGAGGGATGTGAAAGGAACTCAAGCATCCAAATCCACACAACGAAAGACTAACAGAGGTAATGTGTGGATTGACTACATCTTACAATACAACTGTTTTCAAGTTAAAATACTAACTTCGAAGGCTTTACTTTCTTAGGAATAAAGTGTTGAATGTCTTTGCGATGCTTAACTTTCTTTACTTCCTTCAGTTGATGGGAATTCTTGATTTTTCTGAAGATTGTAAGATTATTATTGCTCCAGATGCTTTTGAATGAAAAATATACAGAAGATTATATAATTAAGGGCTCTTTGTAGGTAAATTAAGAATAGGTTAAGTTGCTGGGCGGTGGTGGCGCACGCCTTTAATCCCAGCACTCGGGAGGCAGAGCCAGGCGGATCTCTGTGAGTTCAAGGCCAGCCTGGGCTACCAAATGAGTTCCAGGAAAGGCGCAAAGCTACACAGAGAAACCCTGTCTCGAAAAACCAAAAAAAAAAAAAAAAAGAATAGGTTAAGTTGCCAGGAGGCATGCCTTTAATCCCAGCACTTGGGAGGTAGAGGCAGGTGGATCTCTTGAGTTCGAGGACAGACTTGTCTACAGAGTGAGTGCTAGGACAGCCAGGGCTCTGTAAAGAGCCTTGTGTCAAAAAACAAAACCAACCAAACAAAAAAGGTTAAATAATAGTTTTATATATTTTTAGTAGTATTAATGTTTTATGTGAATGAGCATTTTTTTCCTCCTTGAAATTTTTGCTTTTCTTTTTACTTCCCTTTCCCCATCTAATTGCATTTTTTCCCCTCAACTCAGTTTCCCAAGGGGTATCCAACAGTAGAGAATTTGTTGGAATAAATACTTATTTACTAGTAGTGGACCATGTGGAAAAAAATCTGAAATTCAAAGCCTTTTTAATTGTTTTATTAATTCCTTATTACAAAAGCAATGCATGCTTATTACAGAAGAATAAGAAAGTACATCCAAGCAGACCTACCATCAAGAACACTAATAGTCCCACCCATGAGCCAAACATGATTTGAATTATGGAAAATAGTTTTATGGCTCTGTTCTAAGTGTATTTAATCTTTTCTAGAATAGAATCTGGCCATAATAATGTTTCATAACAAGCCAATTATTTAAACACCAATTACTGGATATTGTTCCAAATTAGTTCCATATTCTTGGATGTCTTCCTGGGGATAAATACATTAGTGAAAGCAAATAAATAAACTCTGAGGGGGAAATATGTAACAATGAATACAGTATATACAATTTTCAAATAAATTGTCAAATGAACAATTGATTTTGATCAGATTTTAGTTACAGAATAAAGTATGAGCACTCCACCTCTTTTTTTTTTTTTTAATAGTCCAAACTTACTGTATAAATTCTATATTTTTCTTCTTAGAAATGAGGAATCTTGCAGGCCAGATTTAGTATGTCTCTCTCTCTTTTTTTTTTTTTTTTTCCCAGAATAGGTTCTCATATATCTTAGGCTAGATATATTCACTATTGACTTTGAACTTCTGATTACAGGTTGGGAATATAGGTGCTGTACTACCATGCTCCATTTTACATGGTCACTCAAACCAGGGCTTTGTACCTGCTAGGCAAGCACTGTACCCACTGAACTACATTCTCCAGTTCTTAGTTCTCTACCTTGTAAAATAATCTAACAAGTAAATCCTGGTGTATAGAGATCCTTTTTTTTTTTTTTAAACAAACAAACATTGAATTATATTTAAGAACATTTGAATTTGCCATGTATACGTTTAAGTATTTTACAAGCAGACTATTTCTTGCTGTTTAAATTTGAAGCAAGGTATGACAGTGTCAGACTGTAATAACAGCTATTCTAGAGGCTGTGTGAGGATAGCTTGAGCCCATCAGTTCGAGGCCAGTCTAGTTAGGCAGTAGTGCTTCAAAGATAAACATACATAATAAAAATAAAGTTCCATTTTGGAGCTGTTCATTGATTGAATTTACCTTTGTAATCTTTTGCTAGTTTTTCCATATACACTGTACCCTGCTGTGAGAGAAAACCATTAGTGTGTGCAATCATTCACTTGTGCACTAGTATGCACATGGAGGCTAGAGGACAGCCTGGGGTGTGGCTCCTTAGTCATAGTCTACTTGTTTTGGAGACAAGAGTTCATCACTGGTTTGGAGTTCTTCCAAGTACTGAGCAATAGGAATCTGCTTGTCTCTTGCCTTCCCAGTGCTGAGATTGTGAGCTTGGGCCATCACACCTGACTGTTATGTGGGTTCTGGCATTTCAACTCCAGTACTCATCTTTAACAGAGCCAGCACTTTAAGAACTGAGCTATCACACCGAGCCTGAGATGTTTTTATCACCTTATGTGGTGAGCTAAAGTTTGCATCTTTGTCATGTATTTGTAGTGCTCATCCAAAGAAATTTATGTAAATTTTAGTCATTTTCCCCCTACTGTAGTGTATTGAGAGCATAAAGGTGGCTAGGAATAAGAAAATGTGTTGAACAAGATTGTTGTGCTGAAAGTAAAGATTTAGAAACCCTGGAAACTAGATTTAGGAACATGAAACCATTTAAAATTTTGCCAATAAATTATACTGTCTTTAAGGACGGAGAAAAGCACCAGTTTCATCTAGGACCAACAGGAGACGTCAGGCTCCTGAGACTGACTCTGAAAGGTATGTCATATGTTTCTACAAGACACAGAAGATGCTAATTAACTTTTATTTTGCTCAGAAGTAGAAAATTGTAATTTTCTTGTGAGAGAAACTTGGTATATTACAAGATAGTAAAAGCCATAAATATCTGTGACTTTGGCAGACAGTCTGAAATTCTCCATCAAGAACATTAGACTTATGAAGAGGTGTGTATTTTTATTAGTTGGCATCACCTTCGTAGTAGTTAATGTGTAAATTTCCATGTATTCTCATTACCTGACCTTGTGTGTATGACTCTTTATCTTGATTTAGATAACATTTGGATTCTTTCTGCTATAGTTCTGTTTATAACTTTAGTTTATTAGTGGTTTGTATTAATAGTGTTTATTCTCAGTCAATGTCAAGCCATAGTGGAGCCTGAAAAGTTTGTAGCTGTCTTGCATTCGTTTATTCACTGGTATTGGACTGTGCATATTTTCTTAGATTAAGTGCTTTTGGGAGAACTTAACACTGTTTTGGTAATTTACTAACTTTATTAAGAGAACATAGTAATGTTTTTTCACTTGAATTCCAAAACTGTTTAGGACAGATTGTTGTGGTCTCTATGTACTTATAAGCTTAACTATAAAAGCTTGGTGTTTGCTTCTTTCCCTATATGACACCAGGCTTCACCAGTAGATCAAAAATTACCAAATTAGCCAGTTGTTCTGTGATTCATGTGGCAGGGCAGCCATCCAGCCAGTGTTTTTTGGTTATTGCTTGGGATTTTAGTTTTAAGCTTAGTTAATAGACTCAGGCTATCAGTTATACACTGTTAGAATGTCAGAAACTAAGTTTTCTTTATAAATATTCTGACTTTTAAAGCTTATATCTAAATGAATGTATTTTCAACATCTGTCTAGTGATCATGATGTTCCAGAACCACCATCAGAAATGAAGATGAGATTACCAAGACGAGCCAAGACAGCAGCACTAGAGAAAACTAAACGTAATCTTGCTCAGGTGCTTAATGAAGAGCCGAGTTAAGAGAGCTGATGAGGACGGAGTCCTTTGAAGTTGTGCTTATTTCTTTGCTTTAGTAGTTACTGTGGTAAAATAAGAAATACCTGCTGTGTTTCTGGAAACATGGAACGATGCCACATGACTTTGGCATCTGTCAGTGTGATCCATCTGCATGGATCCAGACTTATTTTTATTAGAATGTTAAGTGGGCCTAGGAACCTGCTTTTAAATTAGGTTCCCAAGGTGAACCCTATGAAACTATGACATTTGGAAAGATGTATCATAAGCCCAGTAGCTTATATTTGAGAAGCTTAAATAGAGTAGATCTAACATAGGTGACAGTGTCAGACAAATGGCATTTGAAGGGTGAGTACTTACAGCTATACAGAAAGCTGCTTATTACCATTGAGGACTGGTATAATGAACCAAAGCATTCCTTATTTACATGAAACAATGGCTTTGAAAATTGTATGATTCCCATATTAAGTATTTATTTGATAATCTTACCTCTGGGTCATTTTCTCTTCCTAAATCTTTCCATATAGGAACACTTGTTTATGAATGTTTCTGGATTAGGGAGATGTCCACACACATTAATCATGAAGAGACATTGGTTTTTGGCACATCAAAGAATAATCTAGTTGGAATGATAAACAGTACTAATCGGAAATAAAAGTTATAAGAAGTCATCTTTATGTACTGATTTATGAGCAGTTTTTTTGCTATCAATTTCAATTATCTTTTAAAATTGTCACTTATGAAACATAAATGTTTTGAAAGCTGCATTGTATAAAAGTAGTCCTCTTTATTTCTGTCATATCCAATGAAACAACTATATTATTTCTGATAATGACCTTTTCTCTTTATTTTGTATAAAAATGTTCTAACATGAATTTTTTATTAATTGTGCTTCTTTAAATTTATTTGCCAGAGGCCATTTATTTCAACTGATGTTCTGAGATGGAGTGAAGGTAATATTGCTGGTTTTTAGAACCAAAAGGCTATTCTATGTATATAATATGTGCTTCATAGAACTCAGAAAAGGAGTCAAAGTTACAAAGCAAGAATGCTCATTAAGCAAAAGGAAAAGGCAGATCTGTTAATGATATAAACCAATGAAAAACATTGTTGTTCTTCATCTCTTGGCTGTGTCTTTTCCTGTGCTTCATATTCCTTATTGTTATAGCTCCTGTTAAATCCCTGTCTTAAAAAAATTCACAGAGAATAGGAAGTAAGCAGGACAAAAATGGTATATAACACGATGTAAGGGAAGCCTCTAGGAATGAACTATGATCCCATTTGTACATGTGCAGAGTATCCAAAAGGAAAGATGCTATGATCATGTAGACACTGTACCAAAAGCTTGCTTTTCTGACATAGGAAAACCAGCTTTTAATCACTAACCATTAGTAGTAGTCTTAACTACTCAGACTTTAGACAATAGCCATGGCTGCATGTGTACTTTGCATCATTAGCATAGTAAGGAATATTGTCCGGCTTCTACAAGCTATCCCTGTAAGCTTTGGAGTAAATTGCTAAACTACAAGAAAACCAACAGGTATAAAAACAGTTATCTTTTTTTTCATTCAAAATTGTTAACTTAAACCAGTGTTCTTGTTTACCATGAGGTACAAATTTGCTGAGGGGTAAACATGCAATTGTGCCATTGCTCTTATGGCCCACAGATGAGAGTTTTAAATTACAGAAAGAGAACTGATAACCTAATTTTTTTTTTTTATGAATGAAAACATGCTGTTTGATAAGCTAATCAACCTTTTTCTATACATATATAACTTTAGAAGAGATATACTTCCAAGTGATACCTTTGCCTTTCCCAGTTTGCTTCGAGGTAGTTAATATCCACCTGTTACACAACTGTTCATGGGTTAGGTCATTATCACACACCTTTACAATACTAGCTTTCTAAATTACAGAATCTGTATAGGTCAAACTGCACAGAAATAGAACTGGGCAATTACATATTTAAACTGAGGGCATTAAAAAATTCACCAATAAAAAGAGAAACATCAAAATCTGCTTTTGTTGCAAAACTCCACTATGGTCTTGTGTAATATTTGTAAAAAACAGAATTATAATAAAAATGATTAATGCTAATGATTTAATATAAAGACAGATCACAGGACTAGAAACATTTTAGGATCAATTGGTTTTCATGAGAAAGAATATTGACATACAAAATAAAGATAGTGCAAGAACTACAGACTATTTTTCTTCATTTTTGAGATTTTGGTTTTGAACTGTACAGCTTTCTAGAGATGCTGCTGTTAGATTCCATTCAATAGGATGATTAAGGCACATCTTAATGGGGCTCAATGGGCAGCTTGCTGTGTTCCCATCAGACAAATCCACTCTCTCATCAGTTTTCATTTGTAGTACTCTGTAAAAAAAAATAAGTATTAGGCATTTTAAGTTTAAATTTCAAATTGTCAACTTTGTAGAAGAAAAGTTTGGAATACTGTTTGCACCCTAAAGCAAGTAAGCAATGTATTTATCATCCTGACAGTTCTTGTTCTATATGCTGCCTTAGTGAACTGTGATCAACTATGCCATGTGTAAGTATGCCTCAAGTTGTTCACTCAGATACCCCAGTACAAAAGATGTCAATCACTTCATTAGCTTATAGAAGAAAGGCCTTAACTTACTGGAAGGTTCAACCCTTTAGCATCAGGACTACTTTTAAGAGAATGAAGATTTGTTAATTCCTGTTGTGTTCTAGACTCATTCACATGCAATTGTCTCATCTTAATTCCATAGCTAAGCAAGGCTGTATATTTACAGTGATGAACTGAATCTCTGTAAGTTAACTATAAATGATGTCATACTGTACTGGTGTAGAACTGGAAACATAACCCTTCCTCTTTTCCTTGCTCTGTTAGTTTTCTAGTGGACTGATTAATCATTAGGAGTGGACAAAAAAAGTAGGCATGTTTTGGTAGAAGAGTATCAAGTTGTGCAGCTTGTTTATCTGGTGGCCAGCTTGACACAGGAACAGAGGTAGCACCTACAGGATATTTAGTATTCTGCTTGCGTTTTCTTCTTGCTTTTTTTTTTGAGACAGGGTTTCTCTGTGTAGCTTTGGAGCCTGTCCTAGAACTCTGTAGCCCAGTCTGGCCTCGAACTCAGAGATCCGCCTGCCTCTACCTCCCAATTGCTGGGATTAAAGGTGTGTGCGCCACCACCGCCCGGCTTCTTCTTGCTTTTTTACATTACTGGAGTTGATGGCTTATTTGGACTTAGGTTGGGTTAGTCAGAGGTTGTCTTCCATGTGGTTATTCTCTAATACATGCCCTCTGGTTCTTGGAAGACTGTTCTCTTATTTCACATGCGAATGGGCACAGTCCCATTTGTTTCTGAATGTCATTACTTAGGTAACCTTGCCCTCCACTCTGCTTAATCAGACCTTTCCATGTTTCAGAGCCTGACCCAAATCTTGCATCTCAGAACCTATTTCAGTACTTGGTAAAACAATGAAAGAATTTTTCTTGGTTCTCCACTATTGTTCCATGTCTGATACCCTCTTCTAGATCTTAAAGAAAGGAGATTGGTATGCTTAACTCTGGAGGTAAAGCAATGCTGAATATGTGGCAGTTGCTCAACAAAAATAGAAATAATGAAATGCCTCGAATAATCCAGCTCCTTAAATTTATGCAAACGAGTCCAGAAGATAAGTTACTCCACTTTATAGGTAATGCCTACTCTTAGGCTCATACTCTGTTTAGCATCTTGACAAACACTAACTTGTTAGGTTTAACTATTAGTTTAAATGAATTGCAACGCTCTTAAGCTTTTTCCAGCGGGGTATTTCTGAATCTTCCTATTGGTAATGAGAATATTGAGGTATCTCCATGTAAGTGACTTGATAGAATTGGGCAGTGGCACATTCAGACTCCTGTAACCTATTTCTGATTTCTTCTGTACAATTTACAGTTACTTAGTAAACCAAATCTGCTGTACCATGTTTTAACACTACTGGCAATCTCAGGGTTTTTTCTCCAGGCACAGACCTTTTCTACTAAAAGCATGGTTTCAGTTTATATAATTAGATAGCAGGCAAAACAACAAACTATAAGTTAGCTTGTTAGTCATAAGAATATATTAGGTAAAAGTGAAAACAGATGCAATTTGTAAATATTAACATATTTAAAATAATTTTTTGCTTGACAGAAAGATCTAAATGACTATTAAAAGTGTTGAATTTTAAAAAATATATTTGGTTTATTGTTAGACTAAGGTACTAGGTATCTCACATTTTTTTTTCAAGTTAGCGAGACTGTTTTTCTTAACTATAAGAACTGCTACTTAAGAAAAATAAAAATGGTATTTTTATTACCTATAATTTTGTTTACATTATGTATGTGTCTTTGTATGTGGGTATGAGTTCAGTGCATATGTGATTATAGTTCTTTCAGAAGAAGTTATCAGAGCCTCTGGAACTAGAGTTATAGGTCTTTGTGAGCTGCCCGACTTGAATGTGGGACCTAAATTTGCCTCCTCTGTGAGAGTAATGTATCCTTAACTGCTGAACCATCTGTCTAGCATAAAAACCACTGGGCTACCAAGTGAGTCCCAGGAAAGGCGCAAAGCTACACAGAGAAACCCTGTCTCGAAAAACCAAAAAAAAAAAACAAAAAAACAAACAAACAAAAAAAACAAAACCACCCACTTTTGTTTTGGAGGGTGTTTGTTTTGTTTTAGTACTGGGTGAGGATTGAACCTAAGACATCACATGTTTGGCAAGTGATCTAAGTGATGTGCCACTGACTGAACTGATCATAATTTTAAAGCAAGTATTTGATATACACCTTTCTGAGACCTTAAGGTAAGCTATAAAAACATGTTAATAAAGATGGGTTGGCAGCTAAACATATCAAGTATAAAGCTAAAAAAAGAAAAACAAGTCATAGTCATAAATATTGTTTCATTTGCCATTGTTTGACAATGATGCCTTTAAAGTTAATTTTCTAGAGTGCCATTACTACATAAATGACAAAGTGTGCACAGAACTATATATATGTGCAGAAAATATAAGAAATATATTTACTGTTATTACTATTAACGTACATACTATGTTTAATCCACATATACTACTACAAAGTTCTGAAGATGCTAATTGTCAATCTTTGACCTTATAAAGGCAAAATTATCCTTCTGTCTTTTTATTTGTATGAAAAGTTGATACCTTGTCAGCTTAGGAGAGCCATTTAAAATGCTTTAAAAAGATGGGCAGTGGTGGCGAAATCCCGCACTTGGGAGGCAGAGCCAGGCAGATCTCTGTGAGCTCAAGGCCAGTCTGGTCTACAGAGCGAGATCTAGGACAGGCACCAAAACTACATGGAGAAACCCTGTCTCAAGAAACCAACCCCCCCCCCCCCCAAAAAAAAAATACTTTAAAAATCTGGAGCTATATATCAATTAAAATGTTCTGGTCAAAGGAAGAAGCTGGAGGAGCTACTTATCCTAAGTCAGGTTTCTTCTGTCAAAGCAGGAAGCTAAACAGAAGCGAGGGTTGACTGAGACAAAGGGACTCTCAAGTGGATATCTATACATTTCAGATTATTTCAGTATTAGTGATCTCATGGAGCCCAAGGCAATTTAAAGGGTATGTATGTGTGTCTGTAATGTGTTTTTTGAGGGTCATGGAACCTCATTTGTTTGTGATAATAATTACTGATAATTCTAATTGTAAGAATAAAGAACATTTAGTATATCTAGCTTTAAATTAATTGAGGCTTGCTCATTAGTAGAGCTGTGGTGTCCTAGACAGACACTCAACTACATTGTTAGTTATGTGACATAGGCTCACAATAAACTTTATCATTAGCTAGCCAACATACAAAGAAACAGTAAATTTTGGTGTAATCTACATGTTTGAAAATATCATTTATAGAACATGTTGAACAGGTTCTGTATGAAAAGTCTCTTCTGTAATCACTGTCTATTAAATCTTAGAGAAGTGTCTTGACCATTATACAACCAATAAATGGAAGTATCCTGTATTATCTATTCCCCTACCATACCTTAGTTAAAATTCTGCCATGATTCTCTCCTGTTAATAGCCACTACTTATTTCTCATAATACTTGGGAGATAGAGATTTATTTGCTTTAGGCAGCAATAGCCCCTTATGAGAGCCCTGTTGAGTACATCCAGCTTCCTTGTAGCAGTAGCTAAATAAAGAGCTTGATTCATACCCTTCAGTTCTACAAAATTAGGGTGTAGATGGACATGGGATCCATGTCTATCTCTTCAAAGGGAGTGAGAAGTCACTGTATGCACAGATAAGCTGGAGTTTTGTACAGTGACTGTAATGTGCCTCTCCATCAAATTTAAAATAGACAATTGAATTCTACATTCTGCATGACTTGTTTACTTTCCTCTAAAAATATATTAAATACTTAATATGGCTGAGCTTTAGTCTATAGCTTATTGTCTCCATGAATCTATCCAAATACAAAGTCAAGTTCAGCACTAAGCTAGTAAGAGAACCTTCACTAAGCAGTTACTCAAGTGAAGGATTTTTTGGTGTGCTAGAGTATGAGTTCAGAAGTTACTACAAAGCAAAGCTTTTCAGTTCCTTGAGGAGCCCACACATGCTCACCAGCAGGTCTATATGGTGACTGCAAAACCTTAACCAAGATCTATCTGGTGTATTAGGAATGTCAAACATGTGGTATATGCCTTCAGAGCTTGGTAAGGACAAGGAGAGAAGGTATTCATGAATTATTAACAGAAAAACAAAACTGTAGTTAAGTTAGTAAGGGCTAAAGAGAAAAGTTAATTCGAGCAGAGTGGAAAAACTGGTATAAGAAACATTCAGAATGGGTCTTGGCGGATGAAGATCTTAATTCAGGGCAGAGGGTTTTAGAGCCTTGGTTCTCATCCTCAACTTCACTGAGTGTGCATTTTCTTCATCTTTCCACTTAATGGTAATGGAATGATTCTGTTTATGTCAAGCATAGACTATATAAAACTTCTGGGCCACTTACTATACACTGTATAGTTTCTCAAGAAATGTGAGCTAATGTTACTCCGGTTAAAATCAAAGGATGCATGTGTTTTCACTGATAGTAAAATATCATAGATTTTCTGTAATGTCTTTAGGTAAGAAGGGACTAGAATTAAACCTAAGGGCAACTAAATGCAAGAGAGTCACAGGATCTGAGCTAGGTACTCAGGACTGGATTGGCACACTGCAAAAGATTATCATTTTCTGTTTGTTTGTATGTCTTAGTTTTAAGTACAAATTTCCAATGATGTGGCACTGAAGAATTATATAAAGCATGGGTAGTTAAAGCAGAAAGTTTTACTTTCACTTTTGACTTGTTTATAATATGATGTGATTATTTGGAGAGCAAAAAAACCTATTAAGAGCAAAGACTTTGCAGTTTAGTAATTGTGGAGTTTGTTTGATTCACCTCCTAGAAGCATGTGTGCTTGGTCCCCAGCCCATCTACAGTTTTCAAAGATGTCAGGATTTCTAGGAGGTAGGGACTAGTGGGAGGTGACTGAGTCATGACTGCTTTCTTGAAGAGATTAATGCTTTTTCTTATATAGTGCATAAGGCTTTACAGGAGGCAAGATGACTTGTTTAAAAGAACAAGCCTGGTTCTTTCATAGTTTCAGTTTCTTGTCTTCTCTCCTTTTCCCATTTAAAGTCCATGTTAGTGTCATGCTCTTAAGTCTTGAGAACCATGAGCTAAGTAGACCATTTCTTTACAAAATACCCATTTGAAGTATTGTGCTACAGAAATAAAATAACCAAGAGTCTTAGGTATGTGATTTATTCCAACAAGTTTTAGAAAGATCACATAAAATTTTTATATATAAAGGTGGCACAAAGCCTGTCAGACTAGAATACAAGTGTGTGTGCTTCATAATGGGAATATGATGTCAAAGTGTGTTAGAGTAAACCATGGTATAGAAAGTCACAAGGAATTTAGAATAAAGTACTAGTTCTCTATTCTGCTAAGTAACAACAGACCGAGAAAGACAAAATACTCATGTGGATTTTATTGTCAAATATTTGGATTTGTGTATTTAATTTATTGTACCTGTAGGATTGAAGAAACTAGAAAGAGACCATTGGTTGGGGGAGAAGGGTCTTAAAGGAGGGGGGACTATTAGAACACAGTTGTTATCAAGAGAAAGATAGGAAGAGGAGTGGGAGGGTAGATTTTGGGTGAATAATAGGGATCTTTTGAAAAGACTTAGGGAAACCTATTATTTTATAAGCTTTAGAAGCATACACACATATACATGTTCACATGTTTAATTGAAGTTACCCTACATAGGGGATATGTTCTTCTTAGAAGCCATGGACTGCCAAATAAAAAGCCTAGTACCGGGTGTGAGACGCTCCCCCTCAAGCTGTTGCTGAGAGTCTTGGAGGACCCCCCTCCTCTTCCTCTGAAACAATATAGAGACTATTGTCATTGCTCTTGGTTACCCACAAGTACTAGTACTTGATTGTAAGACCATATTGCTGAAAACACCACACATTGGCTACAAGACATGAAGAAGTCAACTTGGTACTGACCAAGAATCTTCCTCTTTGCTGGCTTACTCTTACTGGAATGTACTATGTAAGGCACTGGGGGTGGGCTAGTTATCAGTAGTTTTACCCAACTATGAACCCTGTAACATACAATAATGACTGGTGTGGCAGGATATGTACATGGATGCGTCAGTGGCACATATGTTATGGATCTGCTTTCTGATTGGATTTAAGCCTTGATTCACTGGAGGAAACATGCCTGGTACTGTAAACTTTCAAGAACCCATGGTTAGGTAGCTCACAGACTCTATGGTAAACCTACTACAGTTGTTCCGGTAAATGGATATAATATGAAACTACCTCTAAATTTTTATCTATACCCATTGATTAGTGCAGCTTTCAGGCCACATCAAAGAATTTTCTTTGTGCAGTGGACAGTGATTTAATAAAAACCTGTAACTAGATAAACTGCAGAGAATAAATGTCTGTTGAGTGTTCAGCCACAAATGGCACCCCCTTCCCCCATGCTCAGCAGCCATCATGGAAGTGGAAGGAGAGAATTTAAGAGCCAGAGATTGGGGAGTATCAGAGTGAAACGATGTCTTCTGGATATGATGTGCCTGCAACACTCACCAACTCACAGCAGCTGTGTTTTCCTGCACAAGATAAGTCTGCAACATTCTAACTTGGAGGGAGAAAGGGTTATGAATCCCCACACAAAACTGAGGCCCTATGGGCAGTTGATGGCTTTAAAGGTGTGGCTCCTGATAGATCAATTGTGCCTTCCAGTAGATGGTCCCATACCCAGCAAGCAGTACATGGCTAGCACAAATTAGGCTTGATGGGTTAAAGATGGGGAACACAAAGTTTGGATGTTGTTTAATAACGCTAGCTTGAGGTCCTGCCGTGACTTACGAGTGTTTTTGCACTCTGTTCCCGGCTGCTTTCTTGGGAGTGATCCTAATACTGTTTCTCTTATGGGAAACTGAATGGCTCTCTAGCTCAATTTCTTTACCTGTTCCTAAATTCACCCTTCTGCCCTATCACCAATCACCAGTGTGATTGCTTCAAGTGGTTTGTTGGGAGTGGTGATGACAGCTGATAGGCAAGCCTGCTGCAAGGATGTGAAGGGTCCATGGACCAGAGGTAAGTCAGCTAACAGTGCGATAGTGAGGGAGCAAAACCAAAATCCACATTGGATCTCCATTTGCCAACCTTTGAGTCTATACTCAAGAGTAAAATAAATGCTTGGGGTTGAGTGTTAGGTGGCAGTGCTATTGGGTATTTTCACTTTTGTTAATTGAATCCTCACCATAATGGTTTGAATCAGTGCAGTTTTAACCATGAACAAGAATTTACCACAGCTCATGTTTCTCGTGAACCCTTTAGACCTGGGTGACTTAAATGAATAATCCTGTACTTGCTATCACCATCTCTTTGTGTCTTCACTCAGTAAATTAAGCCTATCTGGCTTCCAGTACTTTCACTCCATAAAAATAGTACTACTTATTCAAGTCACGCGTGACCATCCCATTGATGAGTCCATCTTTAGATCTCATCATGTTTTCTTAGCAACATTCAATATTGTTGGCCCCTGGTATGTCTCCCCCTCAGGGATAGGGCCTTTAAGAAGTAATTAGGATAAACCAGCCATACAGACTACACTGGTATTCTTCTTTGAGGAAGATATACCAGAGTTTTGAATGTAAGAGCACAATGAGAAGGCTGCTATTCTGTAAGCCAGCAGTCAGTCACCAGAAACCAAACCCTGCTGGACCTGGTGGACCTCTCAGCCTCCAGAACTGAAAGCAAGTGACGTGTTTAAGCTGAAAGTTTGTGGTATTTGTGTCAGCCCAAGCCGACTAAGCTACCCCTCTTAAAACAGTTTTTGGCCTTTGAGACCAGACACATTACCTGGCTGCCTTTCCCACAGCATGCCACTTTATTTGGAAATTAAAAGTTGGGATTTCTCAAAGGTGAGTTCCAGGCTTTCTTCACACTCCGCAAGATTTCCTTCAAGGTCCTTATCCATGTTGTGTTTGTAAATGCGATCTCAGCTCAACTCAAGCAACAGCTTCACAAAAGATTTCCCTATCTCAACCCAACAAGTTGCTCCCCGAGAAATTCTAGTGTTGGCATCTTCAACACAGCTCACTGCTGCTTCATGCTTCGATGTTTTTCTCTTCCACTGAATACAAGCATGGGGAGAGCAGAGGTCCTTGCTGCTTTGTTCAGCATTTCTTCCCAGCAGTGAGCACGTAACAACTGGACAAATGCTTGTCGAAAGAATAAATCTGGGAGTTCTGCTTTGGGCCACAATAAAGTAATAGGAACCAGATTTGTCTTCTTGCTTTGAAAGAGCTTAAACCCAAAGTTAAACTACACAGGGCAGGCAGGATGACTGATTCCTACATTAAACAAAGCCTACAACTGACTTGGCACCTCACAGATTTCCAATCTGCATGATTGGGAGAAGAACCCAGAAGGCATTGGAAATGTTTGAGAGTAAAGGAGACAGTTAAGCTGCTGGGCTTGGACATAGCTTGTGTGTTCCCAAGGGTTCATGTGCTCTAGAAGTGCAGCAGTATTAAGGTGGTAGGCCCTCCATTTGGGCTGTCCACTGGGAGGACACTGTCCTCAGAACAGACCTGTTGTAGGTGGTCATTTCATTTTCTGCCTCTCTGCATGCTGTGACCCAGGTTTGGGGGCCTTTGACAAAGGCTGAATAGTTGAGGCTGCTCGATCTTTTGTTCTGCTCTTTATAAAATGTCCATCTCAGGTATTTTTGTTATAGCAACAGAAAATGGACCATTATATTGTGTGAAGGAAAAATAGGGATAGTATTATTACTATTTTGAAAAATAGTATTTGTACAGTTTGTACCTTTATAGAAGTAAAATATATGGCAACAGCAGCACAAAGGCTTGGGGGAGGAAGTGACACTGTTTTGTGATTCATGCTAAGACTCCTGGCAGCAGTGGATGCATAGCCGGAACTGGCCATCTCCTGTGATCAGATTGGTGACCACCCTGGTTGTCATTGGAGAGCCTTCACCCAGTGACTGATGGAGACAGATTCAGAGACCAAACACTGGGCCTAGCTTAGGGAGTCCTGCTGAGGAGAGGGAGGAGGGATTGTAGGAGCCAGGGAGGGTCAGGGACATGGCAGGAAAATCCACAGAAACCGCTAGCTTGGCTCATGGAAACACACAGAGTCTGAACCAACAACCAGGGAGCCTGCATGGGATAAACCTAGGCCCTCTGCATATGTGACAGTTGGGTAGCTTGGCCTTCTTGTGGAACTCCTGGTAATGAGAGCAGGGCTGTCCCTGGTGCTTTAGCTGGCTCCTGGGAACCTATTCCTCATGCTAGGTTATCTTGCCCAGCCTGAATAAAGGGAGAGGTGCTTAGTCTATGGCAGCTTGATATGCCTGCTTTGCTGATGCCCAGGGGAGGCCTGCCCCTTTCTGAGTGAATATTGAGGTGGGGTGGATTGAAAAGTGGGGGGAGGGGATTGAAAAGAGAGGAGGGTGGGGACCTGCAGTCGGGATGTGAAAAACAAATTTAAAAAATTTGTTACTCATGAAATGGTATATTTGAAGGTGATAAGCGAATGGTAATGTATAAACCTAATAGCACCATTTTAAATTGTATTTATGGCCTTGGTGATTCAGTCTAGGCTATCACCCAAATGAGTAAGCACTCTAAGCTATATGCCCAGCCTTCCTTTAAACTTTTCAAGGCTGGACTTATTCAGCTAGGAAGGCCTCAAACTTGGGATCCTTTTGCCTCAACCTCCCAAATATTTGGGATTAGAAGCTTGTATCATCAGGTCCAGTATAACAACCATTTTTTTTAAAGTGAACGAACAGATTAAAGAGACTGTTAAACTATATGGACCCCAAGAGAAGAAAAAATAATAGACTAAATAGAAAACAGCTAATTTAAACTGAATTATATTAATAACATGAAATATAAGTGGCTTAGTAAAAGGCAGAAATTATCAAATTGGAAACAAGACTTAAGCCTCAAACATATGCTGCTAATTATAAAGGCATAATTGAAGAAAATAAAGTTACAGAAAAGATATACCATAAAAATAAAGTAAGCCAGAATCATCACAAAATAAAATAGATTCTAGAATACAGGACATTTTAGGGATCAAGAAGTTCATTCCACAATGAAAAAGAAATGAGGTTAACAAAGTAGTTAATAATTCTAATTATATATGCATCTAATACAGTGCTTCAAAATACATGAAGTGAGACTGAAAGAATAAAGACTCAACCTGAGTTGTAGACTGACTGACACTCCTCTAAGGAACAGCTAAGACTGAAATTAAGTGAGAGTAAACTGACATCCTAAGGGTTATTTACCAACTTGGATCACTGGCATTCACAGGATCCTCAACAGATGTAGCCTCTACACCATTTTCAAGAACTGAGATCATTTAAAAAGATTTAAATGGATTCTGGAGCCTGAAGGCCAAGATGGCTCCATGGGTAAGTGATGACCTGAGTCTGATTCCCAGGGACCCATATGTTGGAAAGAGAGAACTGATTTCCACAAGTTGTCCTCTGATCTTCATATGTGCACCATATATGTACACATGACCACCCATCCACATACACAGATAAGGAAACAGAAATAAAGAAAATGCTCTAAAAGATTCTGGAGCATGAACTAAATGTCAGTTAAAGACTAGACTGATGTAAATTATTCTTTAAAGCCACAACTTAAATTAGAAAGCACTAAGAGGGATCAATAAAAAATCTCAACTATTTGGAAACTATAAACAACAAAGTTCAAAATAATCCACGGGATAGATGAAATAAACAAACTAAAAGAGTAATAGCAGATAAGGAAGGATGGGATGCAGGCAAAAGGACACATGAGTTGTAAGGAGAATATATAAGAAAGCTAACAGTTTTTCTGGTTTCAACTCTTAAGAGTTTTTTTCTCTTTTATTGGGGCAGATAATTGCAAAAAATGTAATTGGTAATGAAAGTGTAAAAGCACTAAGTCAAGCTTCCTGGCTTCAGAATGACCATTCTAATTGAAGTTCATTGAAATGTGGAGTTTGGGAGTGAAAAAAATGTGTGGCTATTTTATTCTAGCTGCATGATGTTTTTATTTGCGAACCACTGCAATGAAATGATTTTTATTACATAATTATAAATTAAAAGTTTCAATTAATGAAACTCCATCAGAGCAAAATTTGAATATACCTCAAGTATTTAGAGAGAAATTTACAACATTATGCTAACATTAATAAAGAATTAATCTTCCTATCTCTGTAACATTACCCTCTAGGCCAATAGTTCTCATAGTGAGGTCCAACAGCGTAAGCATCACTTGGGCCCCACTCAACAACTACTGAATCCAACTTTGTGGATGATGCCCAATAATCTCTTTGGACAAGTACTTCCAGTAACTATAATGCATACTATGGTGACACTTCCGGTGACTATGACCCACTGTTCTAACATAGAACCATCTCATTTGGGTTCTATGCCTTCTTGCTTGCCCTATACCACCTGCTCTTCACAATGTAATCAGAGATCTTTTTAGGATGGTATCACATATCTATCCCATTCACAAGCATTCTGTGTGTAATGGGAAGTTACTATCTTTTCTTCAGACCTTATCATATCTGGTATCATGTTTTCTCCATTTCTCTTGACTTGAAACATACTGGCCATGCCTTTATCTTTGTAACCTAGCAGAGCTTGATCTATTTCCCTGACCCCTTCCTGGAAAATCATTTTGATCCCACTGATTCTCTTGCTGCTTTGTCTAATTAGTTCCTATTCTGTCTTTGCAGTCAAGTAATGGACATCTGGATCAGACAGAATCTTTGTATAATAAACTCATAGCACCACATAGTAATTGAGAGAACTAGTGAGTTCTGAAAATAATTTGCTTGATGTCTATCTCCCTTAATAAATGTAGAAATGAAGGTAGAAAATGCATCTGGTTTATTTCCCATTGTTTCCCATGTGTTTATGATACTGGCTAACACAGAGAAGACAAACCTGGTTTTGGGACTGGGTCTTGAATTAGCTGTGTAGCCCAGCCTGACCTGAAACTTGGGCAGCTCCCCAGCTTCCCAAGGGCTGAGATTATAGGTGTGTACTAAATACAACCAGGAATGACAAACATTTCTGAGTGAATGTATTAACAGAATATAAAATCTAGTTTTCTATGCTCCTATAACAGAAACAACATAAACAACGAACTTTCCAGTGTTGCCTAGAACTACAGGGAGGAACAAGCCAATATTTGATTGAAAATTAAACCAATATAAGCACAGAAAAAAAAAACATTCAGACACCTCTCATGTTTTGACTTTTCTTTTTTGGTAAAGCATCAATAGGTAACTGCATCAGGCTTAGTGTTACAATAGCAGGATGCTCATAGTTACAGTGACGAAAACTTATGGTCTAGGAAAAACGAGGGAAGGAAACAAAGTAGGGCAGCTGGACTAAGTTCTGAGTTCTTTGTTTCTACTGTTCCTACTGGATCACAGCAGAAAAAGACAAGCTACTGAGCACTGCATGGGAGCACCAGGTCACAGAAGAACCTGCCAAGAATTTGGATTTCTTTATTTGTATAAGTATTTGCCTGAATGTATGTCTGTGTACCTTATGTATACAGCACCTGCAGATCAGAAGAGGGTGTCAGATCCCCTGGGACTAGTTGTGAGCTACCATGTGTATGCTAGGAATTGTGGGGCCTATGAAGAGCAGCCAGTGCTTTTAATCATTGAGTCATGTCTCTAGTCCAAATTTTGAATTTTTTGTTTGTTTGTTTTGAGACAGGGTTTCTCTGTGTAGCTTTGCGCCTTTCCTGGAACTCACTCTAGTCCAGGCTGGCCTCGAACTCACAGAGATCCGCCTGCCTCTGCCTCCCGAGTGCTGGGATTAAATTTTGAATTCTTAAGTGCAGAAACAAATGGAGTGGGTTTGATTGCCATGCTTTGAACCACAGCACTTGACTAGCAAGATTTCAAGGTTAGTCTATGTAATACAGCATGCATGTCTCAAGAAAGGATTAAGTTAAAACGAAGAACGAAAGGAAATACAAAAGGCTGAGATTACTTGAGCTGATAAGTGAGGTAACAAGATCATATGAGGCAGATGTAAGGCAATGAAATCAGCCTCTAACAAATGACAGCAGCTGGCCATAGAAGAAGAGGATGATGGCCTTTGAACTTACCTCAGCTAGAGAAAACAGGGCTACAATCTGAAATGAGAGAATAAAGATTTGTAAGATGGAAAATCTGTTGCCCATGGCTTCCCCAGCACCATGCTGCTGGATAAAGATGGATACTGCTCCAGTGAGACACAACAGATACAGTCACAACTGTTAAGAGAAGTAGGGGCAGAACTGGGAATGAACAAAAGTGATGGATCTATTTGAAAACTAGCCAGAATATGTTTTCTAGCTACAACCTATCAAAATCAATAGTAAAGTCATCTGAGCTAACCTCTAATAAGCAAAACCAGGTAGAATGTGATTTAGCTTGGTTTTAATGGTGTTTGCCACAGTATTCCTTTAGTGTTGCATGTTATTTGGATTTTTTTATTTCATGCAGAACAGGGTTAAATATAGCACATAACTTATCTTTATAGTCACATTCTTTTCTGAAACTATCAGAAAACTCTAAAGAAGTGCTCCCAAGTATGGATACAAAAAGTGTGACATAAAAAGTTTATGAAATGTAATTTAACATGCTGAGAAGGAACTGTGCCTTAGGGGAAACGAGGCAAAACTGATCCACTCGAGTCATCTTTGGTACCAGATCACCTTGTACACGTGAGTGTCACAGTGCTGATGTTACTTGGAATCCACCTTTGGACGCTTGTACAGAAAGCACAGCTCGTGCATGTGTCTGAGCCATGTAGGAATGCTTCTCCACAAAGTTAAAGTTAGAATAATCCACTCTGAACCTAAGAGTTTATCCATTATGTAACAATTATGATATTGAATAATAAACTATAATGTCTAAGACTACCCTGCAATGAGGTACCTCAACTATACAAACTGGAAAGAACATCTTGTGTTCAATCATCAAAATGACTGAATGTTCTGAGGGTATCGGAGAGGGTGGGTTAAAGTTTCAGCCTTGGTCTCAGGTAACAGAAGGGATCTATCACAAGTTACCCATAAGTGATACATTTTTGTGAAAAGCAGCTTTCTGAATGTAAAATAAATGAAAATTTTCAGTTATTTTTTTCAGGACAGGAGACAAAATAGGAGAAGCTGATATATTAAATATTTTAAAAATTATGTGAGAATCCAAATTCCTGAGTATTTATAGAAAATTTAACATTTTAGGATGAGTTAAATGAGTCTATATAGTACTTCAAGTCCATAGTAGTTTAGTCTTAACAAGTTCCTCATGTATGTCCAAAGCCAGTGTATGTATACCCAGGTATTTACCAATTAGGAATGGGCATGTTTGCTCTGGACTGGAGAAACATGGACATTAACAAAGGTCTGTATTACTATTTGTTGGTAGTTACAGTCCATTTAGGCCAATATTACCTAAAAATCCTCAGCACCTGGTCCTTCACACACCCCATTTTAAGAATGGGGATGTAGCTCAGTGGCAGAGTGCCTCCCTATCATGTATTTGGCCCTGGGTTCGAGTTCTAGCATCATATATACATATGTAAACTACATCTAATCAAATGCTCATTTCCTTCTCCAACTCTCACATGGTTTGTGCTACTATTAGGAGAGATTATCTGTAATCAGTCTGCTCATACAGATCCTTATTCACAGAATGTTGTTCATAGCAGTTTATCCCTTTAACCTTCTGCTTTATACACATGTTGAACCAAAGCACAACTGGTAGCTGAGATAAAAATACACTATCCAGACCTCATGTTTTGTGAGTGTGTGTTATGTACATGTTTGGGTGGTGTGTGCACATGTGCATGTTTGTGTACATGCATTTGAGTAGAGGTCAATACTGGGAGCCTTCTAATAGTTCCTCACCTTATTGAGACAGATTTTCGACTGAAACTGGAACTCCTAATTTGGCTAGTCTGATGGTTCCAGTGAGCTCCAATCACCCACTCTTCTTGGCCTCCTCAGTGCTGGAGGTACAGGTGTACTTCTGCACCCAGATTTTGTATAGATTCTGGGAATCCCCATTCATGTCTTCATGCTTCCGTAGTAAATACTTTACTAAGTCATCCCTAGCCCCAGAGTACTGTGAGTCTTAAAAAAATGAACTGTAATATCTCAACATTTTGCCCAGGCGTTACTGACTTGTATCCCCACCTACTGTTTCCCCACTTCGTTTGAAGAGAAATAGGAACTTCTGGTCAAGAACAACTTCTAACAATCCCCCCCAGATCCTATAATCAATAACCAATCCCAGGTCTTCCCTCTCATTTTCATACACTCAGCCTTTTTACTTCTCATTGGCTTTGACATTTAAACTTTTTCAACCTCACCTTTAATCTCAGCAAACTCTACTTACCTTTCTACCTCCCGTCTACTCACAGCTCCTTGGTTTTCTGTAGTTATTTACTTCACTTCCCCTTTGACCACTTAGCATCTGACACTGAAGTTGGCTTTTGTGTCTATTAATCCACACAGGTGTTCTCTCCACCAGTAGGCTAGCCCCTTTCTGCACTCACTGGAACTATCTCAACACTCATCATGACTGACTCAAGCACAACTTAGACTCCTCTCCTAAAACAATGTTTTCCTTCAGTCTCTCTCCTCTCCTCTCTTGACTACTTTCATCAGTCTCATTTCATGCATACCTATTTCCTGCACCCTGGGGCGACTCGGATCCTAGGACCCTACAGTCTTACCCTGAGGGACCACTCTCTTTTACTCCAAAGACTTCTACTGATTTGCCAATTTGCCTTGGTTCAAGTCTCATCTCTGGACAGGATTCACATTATCTACCTTGTTTAACATCTTTTTTAAGAAATCCCACTAACTACATCTAAACCCCTAAAGCTAAAAGTGAAACCCTGGAAATGTTCTTTGATGCTCAATTCTGATGTTTCCCTTCATTCCTCTATTTTACTAAGACACTGATTAATTTCATAGACTTCTGTAAAATTTATCTTCTACTTTTCTTGTTAGGGCTTAGAACTTTTCCCTGATGTTGACCTCACCATTTGAATAATGTCTCCCCTAGTGATTCTGACTTTTGTGATTTGATACCTTCACACTGACCACTGCATATTCCCTGTGTTGTACCTTAGCTCTGACAAATTACTCACTGTTCCACATGAGTCAACTTTCTTTATTGCTTAAATTTGCTGCATGGAATTTGTTCTAGTTGAACTCCTCCCACTACTTGTTTTTGAGGTTCTTTCAAGTCTCACTACACATGTAGCAATGTTGGATACATCTGAGTTCTATTTCCTCCTTCATGTTCCATCAGGTCACTTCTTCCTAGTCACATTACTCAGCTTTCAATATGTATTCAGTTTTCTATGAGAAAAACCTTAGCTTTCTAAGAGCAAAGCCCATGATATTAATCACTGTCTCCTGTTTACAACATAAAATAACTTTATTTATATAAACGTGTATGTTTTTCTCACTTAGATGAAATGGAACTTCCTGAAATTTCCACACTGACTAAGAACATATTGTAACCATTCCTTATATAGGAGAAATACAAAAGAATAGAACTGCACTTGCCTTTCTTCCTGTGTCTACATTTAATACAGAGTACGGCAAATGCAGTGAGATCTCATGTATTAAGCACATCTGGACAGTTAATATGTACAAAGGCAAGGCATTCATGATAGAGACAATTCTTTTTCACCAACAGAAACATTTCAAAATTCATAGTATACACCACCCAAGAATTTTTATAGAAAAGTCCTGTGGTTAACAGTCTTTCAAGTCTTCAGTCACTAATTATTCTATGAAAAAGAAAAACACATATAAAACTAATGGTGAGTTTTAGTGTTACTTCCAAAAAGGCAAAAACAAGTATGGACTACCAAGAATAATGAGAAAAAAACACAACACTGTAGGAAACATTTAAAAAACCACATAAACATAACAAATATTGTTATAAATACAATTTTATAAAAATAATGATCTTGTTGATTAAAAAAGAATGTTAAAAATAAAGAAGGAAAGTTATCAGTAAAGATGAATAAAACTTTAAGCAGAACAGGAAACAGTGCTAGCAAATTTTAAAATGGAAAAGATGAAAAACAACTCTTCGTATGATATTAATTTTCTTAAATACCCAAAAAGGATTTTAAAATTAATTCACAAGTGTACTATGAACTATTCTCCACCTTCCTGTTTTAGGGTAATCTTCTGTTTGGCAGGATGAATAATATTAAAGTAAGACTGTGTTTGATTGTTAGGAAATAGCATGGGTAAGACGCTGCAAGGATAAAATACGGTTCTGTTGTAAAATGAATTCATGCAAATTCCTTTTGAAAATCTCTAACAGTATGAGATGAAGATGAAACAAGTAAAAATGAAACTATATTTTATTCTTTGTGAAACTTATATACATATTTTAGGTAAATTATAAGCTTAAAAATTCGCTCATAGGTATTTTCCTGACATAGCATTTGTTATAACGTTATTTTTAGTATTCTTAAGGTCCACAAACAAATTATTCTTTCTAGTTTTCATTTACTTTTCATAATGGAGATCTTAGACCTCCTTTAAGCATTTAGTCATTTCATGTTAGATATTTGAAATTTTAATCATTATATGTTATATAGTATTGAATTATGCATGTTAGAATTATTCAGCTAATTGAATGGGGGGGCACATAAAAACCATTAGCCTATTTAAAATTTTTCAACTTAATTGCTGCGTTTAACATTTCAATGAGACCTGATGCTATTGACTCTGGTAAGACACTAATACTTCCCTAAGTCCTCAAAGACTTCCCTAAATTATACAATATAAAAATGAGCACAAACCATAAAATATTCTAAATATAACCTGGCATTCTCTCATGGTGAAGAAGTAATTTATAGTCTCCTGTCCTTTTAATATCCTGAACTGTCCAGCACCTACCAGATAAGCAGATGGAAATGGCAACTACCAATCCTGGCAACTACCATGTTCATATTATCACTTCATTACATTCAAAAGGGCAATAATCTCTCTAGCATACCCATGCTAGGTCAGTGTAACTTAATAAGGTACCTCACTACCATTTAGTCTGTCTGCATTCTCAATGTGACATGACCCTAATAGTGACTTGCTCAGCTACATAATGGGATTCTCCTCTTTATATCTGCACAAGTGAGCTCAATGTCTGATTCACAGAAGTCCACTTAACATACTTGCTGATCACTGGAAAAATTTTAGTGTACTGCTTTCTAAATAAGCAGTCTTGTAGCAGGTTTTCAAAGCAGCATCAAATGGAATAAGTTTAACGGGGAAGATTTACACCCTAGGATTACAGTGTTATAGTCTTTAAATGAGACAGTCTTAGCTATTTTCTGTATATTATCATAGTTATTTTTGAGGAGAATAAGCATGCATTAGCCTGCAGTAGTGAATTTTTAGTTAGCTGTTCATAGTCATCTGTCAAATACATTCATGGCCTATTTTCATGAAGATCTTCATGTCTCTTCTAATGTATTTGCTTGTGTTTGACACCGAGTGGCCAAGTGCACCACACCTAGCAGCACCTAATTTCATGAGTTTCATACTAGGTGCCAAGAAATGAGGTTGTTCAAATATTTTAGAAATAAATTAGAAGAATTAGCTGTTCCTTTTCTACCCGCTAGCTTATGCTTTACTCAAGGCACCTACAATGAAACTTTAAGATTAAGGAGAGAAAAACTTACCTACTTGGGATTTTGTACAATATTTTGCCATTTGTCCACTGTTGCAAGACTGTCCTTTTTGTCTTTTAGCTGACATTTCTGTGGTCTTCCATGGTGGTCTTTTTCTCTTGTTTAATTTGCTAAGAGCCTCAGAATTATCAGGATTCTTGTCAAAGTTAACACGATTATTTAACTGACTACTGCCAAGTTCATCAGTCAGTATATCACTTGCAGGACTATTTGCTTTGACATTTTCTCTCTCTTTATTTTGCTTTTTAAAGTTATGTTGCCTTGCTGAATGGGATCTTAAATTAAAACGCTTTGATTCTCCTCCTTGCACCTGATTACCTCCACTGTCAACAGGTTCAGGAGAATAAATGATTGTATTTAGCTTAAAAGTATTTCTGTGTTCAAGACAGTTGATCTTCCTCAAAAATATTCTACAGTCTTTTAAAGTTTTTGACCTCCAATTATTGGAAAACACATTTTCTAGTCTTTGTCCCTTTTCAGAATCCATCTGGCCACACCCTGCTCCATTCTCCTTTGTTTCTGACTTAACTTTACTCTCTAAACTAGCATGTGTTGTGGCATCATGAACTGCTGCCCTCTCCTGAGGAAAATCCACTCTGGTTTCTGGTGGTGAGGCCCACTGCTTACCTACTGTGCTTTTCCCACTGAGTGATGTCTCTGCATTTGTCTCTCCCCCTTTCTTAGTCAAAACCTGATTCTGGCAGAAAAATCTTAAGTTCCTTCTTTTTGAGTTCCAATCAACTGTTCTGTGACTGTGTGGCTTTTCCTCTCTTCTCCACCTTTCACAGTGCAAACTCTTAAACTCAGTCCTTTTCAACCTAGCTAGTGTGAAATTTCTTTTCACATTTAAGAGTGGTGAGCCAACCATTTTATGAAGTATGTGGAACTTCCCTGCTGACTTTGAAGGAGAGGAGACTGCAAATTTTTTAAAGTGCTTCCTGAAGGGGCTAGCATTAAACCCACAGCATTTCATCCCTAACTTAATGCTCTTGGTGTTTATCACTTCCAAAGGGTTTCGAGCATTTGCTTTTCTAACGAGTGAAAGGGACTGTGTTTCTGTTGTTTGCATAAACCAGGTACAAAGTTCATTCAAATTATACTTTTTCTGAAAGAGCATTTTGACAGGGGAGACTTCAAGTTCTAGAAGATGGGTTTCCAGAGGGTTTGCTGCTTTGAAACCAGCACCTCCAGTGTGTTCTGTTATGTGGACAGAAGTTTGAGCTTCATCTCTGTTCACCTGCACCCATGCGTTTGTTATCTGTTCAAATCTGTTGTTCAACTCCTCTAATAAGGAATCATCTGAAACAGAAGTAGCCCACCACCTGAGTAAAGGATTGGATGAAATAACAGGGTCCAAGGATACTTCAGAAATGGGCATTAATTTTTTACCTTCCAAACATTTTTCTGCTTTCCTTGAACGTCTAGATCCTGGGATACCTTTGGAAGCTAGTTTAAAACTTGACTGCCTATATTTTTTCCTTGGACTTTTGCATTTCTGCAAATGGAGTTTACATGATTTATGACGCAGAGCATTTTTATAAGTAAGAGAGCCAGAAGATGTACGTGAATGTAAGAAATGCAAAGGTTTTCTAGACCTAATCGAATGTTTCGGAGGTATAGAAGCAACAGTATTATTATTTGATTCATTCTTAAATATGTCAGCATCGGTGTGCCTGATCTTATCTACCTTACTGCACTGTTGGTCAAGCTTTTCTTCTTGGCATTTCTCTAACATAGACTCCTGTTCTAAAGGAGGTAAGCAGCTGCTAAGGCATACTTCTCTTTCCTGAGGTGAAATTCTACTAACAGTCACAGATATACCGGAGATTTTCACTTTTGCAGGTCTACCAGGCTTCCTAACAATTGACAAAGGCTTTTGATTTGGCTGAATAATGTTCTTGGAAGCCTGAAGGATCACAGACTTGCTCTTGATGGGTCTGACATATTCAAAGTCAGAATGGAAAACCTTACTTTCAGTTGTCAATCTTGACACAGCACTTAGACTTTCACCACAGCCAGTCTCATATTCTCCAGTATTTCTGAGGCTACTAGAGTTCACTGCAAAGTCCGCGACATCATGGTTCAGGGAGATGTTGCTGATATTCATGCTTCCTTCAGAAACACATCTCTTGGTTCTTCTTGACCTTCCATAAACAACAGTGACAATAATACTCTTTCCATAAATGCCTTCTTTTACTTCTGATAGAGATTCTGGACTTTTCTTTCCAGAACTAAAAGACTCATTTTGGCCAACACTGACATCTGTTAGACCAGCTTTAGGTTTGGGTGGTCTTCCAATTGGCCGTTTAATCTGTTTCACAACTTGGGGGCCAATTTTTTTAGGCCTACCTGGCTTTCTTTTATATGGTAAATCAATAGTACCACTTGACTTTCCCTCAGAGTCTTCTTGTGGCTTATCACTGTTTAAACTGTCAGTAAACTCTGCAGATGATGGTGTAGCCTCTTGTACACAGTTAAATTTGTTTAATTTGATTTGAAGGCAGTTAATATCATGATTAGAACTATAATCTTCAAAGCTAGTATTTGGTATGTCTTCCTTTGCTTCTCTTTTCCTTCCAATTACTTGATGGGTTTTATGTTTGTGAGAAGCAAACTCAGCATTTGACTGGGATGTGCTGACTGAAGTTAAAGTGTATTTGACTCCTTCACTGCTTTTAATCTCCGATAAAAACATGAGTTTGATAGGACTAGAATAGTTAGAAACAGAACTTTCAGTTCCTTCACGTTTTGTTGGCACACTTTCAACACTGGGTGCTGTCTTTGCATTATCAAGTCTCTTGTTCAAATTCATTACAGGCATCCCATAACTTCTTTTATTGCTAGATGCTATTACAGATTTTGATAAATCCTGATTTTTACAAGCCATTCTGCTTAAAGTACAAGTCAAATCTATCCCAGCATTTTGGTCTTTACCATCTGTTTCTATTAATTTCTTCGAGGCTTTATATCCTTCAGACAGTGCTTGATTAGTCCAAGACCTCTGAGCCATATTTATTGTGTCTTCCAAACGCTCCACAACAACTTGCAAGTTAGAATTCATTGCAATTTTGTTTAAGTCTCTATTTTGGAGACTTTCGGTTGCATCTCTGACTGGATCTTTGCTGTGAGCAGAGTCCGATACTCTTCTGCCTTCGAGGATTTTTTTGGAAACAGAATTGTTTGTTACATATATAGAATACCACCCTGGTGGCACAATATTTCGTTTAGTTCTGCTCAAAAGACCAGGAGCATCAGTTCTCAAAAGTGTTTGAGTATTTTCTAGTTTTGCTTTTTCCATGTTATTTTGTACAGTTAGTTTTTCAGCTGTACATTTCTCTGGTGATTTTCTCTGGCTCATTTTCTCAGATGAAGTTGCTTTAAAGTTTTCTGAAAATTGATCAAAAGTTGTGTTAGTGTCAAAACTCTCAAGAGGTGCTGCATCATTTGGTGAAGATTGTGTTTCTGCATGATTTTCATCTTGAAAGCTCTTAGAATTTTTTAAAGGTTCTTGACAAGGCTGGAATTCTTTGTTCAGTGAAAGCATCTTATCATTGCATGACAATTTTCTTGAACTTTTTTCACTGTACCTTTTTCTCAGAAAATTTTCATCAAGACTAGCAAGCTCTCTTTTTATCTGTAAAGCCTGCCTTCTGATCACAGGTGAATCAGGAGAGTTGTGCATTGCAAATAAGGTTTGTTGACGTTTTCGAAATCTTGTCTGAATAATTTTATTTTCTACCTTTTTATCATGTTGACTCAGTAATTCCATAAAACTATAATCACTGGCTGTTGCACTGTGCAAAAGAGATGTTATTAAATCTCCCAATTTAAAATCACTATCTGAATCACAATCAGTGCTAGATAATTTTATGAGGTTTGATGTATCTGTGGTTTCTATTGATTTTAATTTTTCATTAATCCGATCCATTAAATCTTGAAAAATTACAGCTGTTTCACCCTTTTCATGATTTGTGGTATCATTACTGCTGGCATCCAAGAGCACAGAATCAGAGTTACTGGACTTCTTAGTTTTATTTATTTTGCTGTCATGGCCACATCTGTGAATGCTTATCTCGGCTGGTATGAGAGATGGAGGCTGGTTAATACTTGTCTCAAGTTTGTTACTTTCTAAGGATGAAAGCTCGGAGACGATGTCTTTCCACTTTTCAAATCCTCCAGTCTCCACAGGTGATAATGGTGGGGGTGAGGGACTTCGAGATCTACAGGCATCTTTAAGACTGATTGAAAGATCGCAAACTTCCCTTGACAAAGGAGAACTATGAAAGGCTGATTTTGTAGAGTGATTCTTTGCTAACTGTCCACAACAGCACCTGTGTGGATTATAACTGTTTTCAATACCTCTATTCATTACTGTCTTAATGTGTTCAACAGTTACAGTTTGACAAGACAAACAATGTAATTCTTTAATACAGACTGGCAGAGGCACCAAACCAGGGCTTTGTCTCTCATTGTGTAAACAATCTCTTTCTGCCAGTCTATATTCACAGCTACAGAACAGACCATGTAAATCATCTTCCAATAGGGGTTTTTGAGATTCTGAAGACACAGTACATGATGAATTACAACAGCAAATAGAAGCAGCATTCTGCTCTTGGACTAGAAATTTCAACATAGCCAAAACTTGTTGATGGTGATGTATGCACAAAGATTCCAAAACTTTGCTTAATGCTGAGTTTCCTTTTTCCATTTTAGTAGCTTCCTCTGATTTTGCATCAACAGTTGAACTAAAAATAAAAATCAAACAAAAAATGAATTACAGCAAAGATACCATGATAAGGATTTAAAGTTCTTGACAGCGTTTGAATGACGTATTTTGGTATTGCTGGACTCCTGACTCCTATAGACGGAACTGCAAGGTCATCTTGGTTATTGTTTAGCAGAAACAGTATGAAGCACTGGTAAATAATTTCCTATGACACAGTACAGGAGTCAAAGCAAGGCCTTTTGCAATACAAAAGCTGATGATTACATGTTATTACATTAACACATTGCTGATAGTAAGAATTTTGGATATATTAATAATCTTTAATGAAAAGTGCTTCAGAAGGAATAAAAATTTTTGTAACGTAGGATACTTTGCCATATTTTATAATTATGAGTCCATGTTAGTGCAAATAAGGAAGGTAAGGAGTAAAATCTTATTTTTATTTGAAATACTTTGGTAGGTAGTAAAAAAGAAATTTAATATTAAGAGAGCTCTTGCATAATCATGAAGAAAGTTATCAAATTTAGATTTAATATAAATAAAAGAGTATCTTTTTCTGAGATTAAGCTGCAGGCATTTTAACCTAGGAAGAATATAAAAGGAAAAAGAAGCTATTTAAAAATTAAATCTACTTTTAACTGATTTTAAAAACTATGAAAAAGCATAGGAAAACTAAAGGTACTACTTACCTAATTATTAAATTTCAAATGCTGGAAAATGCCCCACCACAGAAACTAATACACATCTGACTTTAACTAAGACCCAGGATTGCTTATCAACAATATAAAAGCCTGTATTTTTAATACCAGCAGCAAGAAGAATAAAATATATTAGAGGAATTCTGTTTCAGAAAAGTATCCATTTTAATGAAACATCACCAAACTCTGGAGTGGGAACAGCCCTTCTCTCCTAAACCGATATGCCTGTCATTTTTCCTAGTCTGAAAAAAGGTTATTTAGGATTCTAACTGGGGTAGACTACTTAAAACTGACCCACCTAAAGAATGTGCTGTTGTTGTTTTTTAAAATAAACAGTATGTTCATAGTTTTAAAAATGAAAGGGGTTTTGTTTTAAAATAAGCAGTGAAATCAATACTTTTATATTATTACCTGACACTGGAATAACTTCATCTATACATACTACACAACAATTTATTGAGTTTTATACAATTATGTAGTCTGAGTAGTAAAAAGCGCCAAAGCAAGTTCTAACCACATGATCCAAACTTCACTGAGAAAAAGGAATGATCAGATTTTACAAATGTTTTAGTAAGACTAGCACACGTTTTGACATATAGAAGCAAACAGAGTAAAAAGTAACAAACATCTTTAAGTTCAGTGCTGCCTCTAGACAAAAGAAGATCTACAGCCCTAGTATTAGTCCTTTCCGTAAATATTTTTAAAAATTAATTTTATAATGGTAGAGAATATGACGATAAGAAATAACTTATTCTTTTCCAGCAATTCAAATTTATGATTTCAGACAAGCAAAAGAAAAGCCAACATACCTAAGAAGTATACTTAGAACAGTTTATGAAATAATGTTAAAGCCTGTTAAGCATATTTAATAAGTAGTAATAAGTGGGAGAGTTTACAAACTTTTAGAATATGTTATGCATTTCACAGGTTAGTATCCTTTTAGTAGTTCCTACAGTGCTCAAAGGCATTTTTCTCTTAATGAAATGATCTGTATAGACGTAGTGAGGAGCTGGGAGGGTGTGTGCTTATTAACATGTCCAAAGCCCAGGGTGCAATTCCCAATATAAAAATAAGTAAGCCCTATCAAAGTGGAAATGATAAAAAAAGAGCAGCAAGTATTAAGTAATATAAAATTGTTATAATTTCAATTTGATTAATCTCATAGAATTATGAAAGCCACTGATTTCTATATGCCTTTTCTGACATCTCAAGGAAATCTTTATTTTAAAGAAAGAGTTTTTTTCAGTTTGCTAGTTTTTATACTGGAAGTTGAAAAACACCAGTGGTCACTGATACTCACCTAGCAATATAAACAACAGATTACTATATCAGATATTAGATTCTATCTTATATACCATGGTGGACAACTAAATTAAAACATTACAGAATTTTAAAATGGTGTTATTTGGTTTCAAAGCTTTTTTCCCCCCACCTTAGAATCTCAAAGAAAAGCATAATGAGTGAAGAGGCATACGTCTGAATCTCCAATCCACAATTTATTCTCAAGTAATTATATAAAGATCTTAAAATTGTAATTTTGAGACAGTCTCACAATGCAGCTTTGGCTGGCGTGGACCTCACCATGAAGATTAAACTGGCCTAGAATTCATAGTGATCCACCAGTCTCTGCCTCCTAATGCTGAGATTAAAGGCCACCTTAGTCTAATTGGCTCTCATGTTTTTTCTAAGATCAATTCTTTCTAATTTTTTCCTGTTTGTTTACAAGCCCAAACGTCTCATTTTTGTTACTATGCCCTTTCCGTTAGAAATCTGTTGTTGAATATTTCTTTGAAAGTCAATTTTTAATACCATTAAAAAACAAAACAAAACAAACTCCTTACAAAAAAAATCAAAGAATTCAGTGTAGTCAAGTTTTACTTTTCTTTTACTGAATGAGTAAATTAACCACACACCGACAGTGTTGTAAATTTAAGTGCAAAAGCATTGAAGTGCTTTACTACAAATTACAACCTAGAAACACGTTAACTCAACAATTAAAATTCATATAATCAGATTTAGATATATAACAACACAAAGTAGGAACAAAATTACAGTACATGTACAACACAAGACAGATACATGAATTCATTAGAAAATATTGTAATAAATAATTCATGAATTATAGTGCAATTGATTTATGCATAAATAACTAATTGCCTAACAATCAGTTTATATTAACAAAATCTGTCAAAATCAAGGCAGCCACAGAGTTTTACTAAATTACTGCGACAATGGAAATACTGCAATTAAAAAACAAACACAAGTATCTGCACTGTAAACAACTAAAAAAAAAATCAGTCTCACTAAAGTCAGTATACAGTTTAATATAAAATTGTCATCAGCTACCAGAAATGGTTTAAACAACTTTACTGAGCAGTAGTTTTCTAAAAACAGAGGCACTGTTTTTTTCTTTTCCTTCTTTTTTATTTTAAATATAAAATACTCGAGGAACATTCAAATAAGTAGAAAGCACATAAGGGTTGCTTTCATATTCATTAAAAGTCAGCTGAAACTGAACTTTTCAAAATCTGTCAAATAAGTAGTAACTGGTAACTAAATTTATAAAGTACTTTGAAAGTTTAACATAAAGGACATCTTAATAGAACCAGTGGGGAGAGGGGAACCCATAAACTTCCCTGCCTTTCCTAGTTTGTATAATCAAAAAGTCAACTCAGTAATACAAACATTATGTTTCTTTTAAAAGTTATGGGTTGATCATTACCTATAAACTATCAAAAAATATTTTAATTTACTATTTGACCAAAAATAAATAATACAAGTACTAAAATGCTGCAAATTAACTATAATATTACCTATAAAACTACTGATCACTGTGAAGTCAATAGCAAAATGATCCCTGATATATGAATCCTGTAAAGTTTTTGGTCAGGTCATCTTTTAAATGATATAAAAGTGTTCTGTAAGTTTCCCTTTACTATAAACTTCTCAATCAATTTATCAATGTAAATATAGTGTGAGGAATAAAAAAGCTCAATACAATATAAATATTATGTAATGCATTCGAGCTTCCAAAGTTTTGCAAGTAAAATTCTATATAAAGAGGTCAAGAAAATTGTTTTTGAAGCATTTACTTTTAACTTTGTTTTTCAATGGGAAGAGGGGGAAATATAATAAATAATCCATGTTCCGGTCCTCACAAAATATGGCTTAATTCTTTAAAAAGAAAGATGACCCTGACAAATGCTGTCTTGTAATCTATTATGTATATTTTCTTGGGGGAAGAAAAAGATAAAGAGGATTCATACCCTAGTATGCAGGTAACATTGACAGCTGAACATGTTCAATACAGATCTCAGAGACCAAGTGATTACCTGGTTATATAGTTTCTTATTTTCAGTTTCTTTAAATACATGTAAGCAGTTTTAAAGTTTAGTAGCTGAACAACCACATGTTCATGTGATTATTAAACACACACAAACACAAGTGTAAAACACAAGTATTTGACAAGGTGCACTCATTTTTTTAAATTCAGCTGTAAGAATTCCTTTTGGATTTAGAAAAAGTGGCTTAGGAAAATGACCAGAACCTGAATTCTAACAGAGAAAAGGGGCACTGCGGAGAATTCTCATCTATAAAGCAAATCTCCATTTTTTTACATGGAGGTACATGCTTTATTACATTTTACTACCAAAACTGCATACGCCATAAACCCATATGAATACTCTGACCCATATTTTTAAAACTGTTTTATAAAAATTACTGGTCTCATTTGAGTAGTAAAAGTTAAAATGCACTGCCCAGCTTCTAACTATCCAATTAGTAAAGAGTTTACATTACTGAAAGTTCAAAACAGCTTCAGTGTTAAATATCTGTAAATCTATTCAAGACCCTGAACAAACTGCAAATTTGGTTATTAGCAAAATGATAATGTATCACCCACCAAAATGAAATCTGTAATTCATTTTGATAAACTGAAATGTTTTGAAATGTCACAGCAGCAAATATATTAAAGTTACACTGAGGTTTTTCAATAGGAGGAGTGTGTCACAATCCTTAAAGTAGTCATAACATCAACTAACCAGCACATTTAACCAAAATGACCATTCTCAAGCTTGTTCTGTGCACATTATAAACATGCTCTAAGTTGCATTCCAACTTTCTTTTCTAACCTTACACATTAGCTTATTTTTCAAATGAAAAACAAAATTAAATTAATAATTAAATTTAAATTACTTTTTGTTTTTAGTATTCCATCTTATATTAAAGGATTCTATAGCTGCTGGGGTTAACTATGTCAGTTTTTTAAATTTAAATTATATACTTATAACCCCAACTTCCTGCTAAATCAACCATTAAATGATAAATATTAAATTTTACTATACATATCCTTTAAGGTTTTCTTTATCCTGGTGGATGCACTCTAGTGCATTTTGTATTTCATAGAACGCACTGTAGTGTATTAATACTGTATCTATTAGTTACTCTTGGTACAGAGATAACTATTTAACTTTGATTGGTTCTTTGACATACTCACAGTACTTTTAGGTATGTTACACAAAAGTGTTCACAAACTATTAATATCATATTTCCATTAAAAGATGGTTCAACTGAATGGTTAGAATGTTCTTTTACCAATAAAAAATGTTTCACTTGACAATTACTCGTTTTCCCACATTTTATGCTATTGACTACTAAAGAAAACCTGAATCTTTTTTCACCTATTTATACAAGGATTAAATACAAACTATCAGAATTAATAAGCAACTCTATAATTCTGTCCACAGTGAAAACCCTGAATAAAACTTTTTCAAAAGGCATGTAAGTGGTTTTTGAACTGTAAAATTTCATGTCTCCTGTCAGAGTGAGCATTTGTAATTTCCATGTGTGTACGTAGCTACACACACACACACACACACACACACACACACACACGCATGCACGCACACTTGTGCACACACACCTGTGCGCACACACACACACCCCTTCTCTAACAGTAATCTACACAGGCTTGCTGCTGTTTCTGCAGCTGCCAGTCCCTGAATCTGTCATATATAACCCAGTGTCTGGTAATCGTAGTTTCTTCTTCGGAGGAGTCTTCAGTGTTCCAGATCTTTCCTTTACCTTGTATTCTAAAGTGCTGTGAGGTACCCCATAAATTCCTTGTGCTTTGGAAACACTCATTTTTCCACTCATTACCATTGCAATGGCCTCTTCCATTATTTCATGATCATACTGCCGATAGCGGCCACGTTTTTTCCTGGGCTGCTTATTATCTTTCCGGTCCAATCCATCTTCAGTGTTCTCGGAGGTTCCATCAATTGTTCCATTTTTAGAATTAAGACACAAAGGAGAGAGGTCCCCATGTAGAAAGTAAGAGTCAACACTTGAGTGAGTTACAGGCCCAGAACATTCTATTTTGTTCTGTTTAGGGAGTATATTTTTCAGTTTTTGGAGAGCTGATCCTTCAAGGACTGAAGAGGTTTTGGAAACTTGATACATGACATCCAGCAGACCAGAACCATCAGGTTGTGATTTTGAGACTGAATTTACTCGTAGCTGAGGAATTTTTAACTGTACAGGAGGATTTGAAGTTTCATATTGAAGGCTTTCATTTTTTTCTTTAAACTGAGTAACCATTTTCTGTAGAGTTAACTGATGGAGGTAACTGGAAGCTGTTGGGAATTTTAATTCTGAGGTTTCAAGTAGGTTGAGTTTACTTTTTTCTGTGCGCTCTGCTTGAGCTCTTGCCCACAAGGCTACTTTTTGCAGCACAGCACAAGTGTCTTTACTGTCTTTATATGAGTAACTATCATTGAAATCTCGAGTTTTGTTTTTAAAAGATGCAGGCTTCCCTGCTGGTAAGGCTTCTAAGTGGAGAAGTAAAGTTTTTTGAGGTATGCCATAAAGTATGCCTGCTTTATTTATGTCCAGTGCTCCAGACTGAATGTCTTTCAAAGCTTTTGAGAGCAAACCATCTGCAAACTCAGCACTTCTTTCCACATAGTCCTCTCTGTTTCTGTGTAGTCTCCTGGATGGATGGAATGAAACGATGGTAAACTGATGTATGAGAGACTCTCACACAGCTATGGAAGGGGAGGGTCCACTCCTTTATTATACTCCTTGCTTAGGTAACATCACTGCTTATGACACGTTAGGTCTGTGGGATGTAGTAGTTACTCCTTATCAAAGCAAACGCTACAGTCCTGGTAGGACAATGTGTCAATGATACATACGGTGGCCTCAATGGGCAGACCTTCCAAGAACATAAAATCCTAACTGAGTATTGTAAAAATATTCTCATGATGTTGCTTTTCCTCTGAAAGCTGCTTGCAGAGCAACACATAATTTTTATTTACAATTCAAGTTCCATTATAAAAATACCCAAATCCTAAGGGAGTTTTTGTTAGTAGAAACGTGACGTTACCACTAAACAAGTAATAAAAGAGTCAACCCATTTAAAGGAAATTTGTAGCAGCAAGAATACTTCCAAACACAGACATCTCAGTTCCACAGACTCATTTTCCTCTACATAAAAACTTAAAATCTGAAAAAAGATGTATATGAATAATTTCATTTTAGAATGTTACTCTATTTCAAATGCAACTCTCTAATCTTCTAAAGTCTGTTACGCCTATGACTCCAGCTCTATTACAGCCTTAGTTGAAATACATTTATCTCAGATTTCAATGGGACAAAAAAGATTTCTATGCAGTTCATGAGAAGATGCAAAAGTTATAAAAACCCCCAAAATCCAACAGAACAGCATTTCACTAGTAATTATTTATTTAAATTAATTTAGTGATAGTTTTAAAGACTGAAAGGACTTTTTGTGGTGATTACTAGACGAATATTAAGTTGTTTGCCACCACACTAAAGCAAAAACTGTAAACATATATGCTAGTTTTAGAATTAGTAACTACAGCACTTTTAGAAATGGTTCATTATTTTAAAAAACTAAATATTAAAATTACATATTTCCCTTAAAATTGCCTCTTGAGTATTTCAAGTTCTCTCACTTGTCCTGCTTCTTAGTTTGTATCCCATGATTAAATTGATAGTTCATTTTAGTAACATGAATTGAAGTTTGGTGATTGTTCTGATAACTTTTCTTTAACAGAAAGAAAAAAGAAAGAGAAAGGACAAATGAAATTATGAGAGACAAACTTATGAGTGACAAAAATTCTGAAGGAAAACTATGTCAGTCCTACTCAGCACAGTATTAAGTGTTCTCTGCAAGAGGTCATTTATATTAATATTGAATCATATTTCCTAGATATTGCTTACCCAGCAACTGCATTTTCAGAAGAAGGATCACATATGGACGATTCTTCAGATTTTATGCTGGTTTTCTTTGTAGAGAGATCTAACACTCCATCCCCTATAATTATTGCAAGAGAAAAATTTTTATATTTGCAATAGAACAGCAGCCCTTACATTTTCCTACCCTATTCTGCTGATGTACTAATGATATCAATTATACACTTATTTGATTCTGTTTTAGGAACAGGCCATGACTGGGAAGGTACTACATAAGGAAGAGGGAGAGGAGAGCTGGTACTGCCAGGTGGTATAGAGAAAAGAACAAACACATGATTTGTTTAAAATCACCTTTTGGTCACTTCCCCACCATTCTGCAGTGTGAAGTCAACTTGACAGCTCATCAGTCTCATGACTGTTTTCCCTCAAGGCTGGCACTTTGGGAAATCCAAAGCAATGCAAAGATGAGTTATGAGTGAGAAGTGAGTAATTACTTATCTACTACTGTAAACTGCTGAAATGTACAAGAATTGAATCTGTGCCTACACTATATCTAGGACTAGATAAAGAAACTATATATAATAATATAGTACTAGGAAAGACAATGGCTATAAAACAAACTTTCCAGTATTTTTTATTAAAATGTAGTTATCACAGATACAACATTGAATTTTCACAAATAAGAACTTAACTGATTCAGAAATTGTTAAGGGGACAAGGCCAGCACAGAATAAATACACGATTAACTTAAAATCCAACAACAAACAATGCCAAGAAGACACATTTTTCTATCTGCTCAAAAACTGAAAGTTAAGCCTCTGGAAAGGAATCATGGAAGAAAAAATACCAGCTTAAAAGTATACTCCAAACCCAACAAAGTTAGAGAAAATTGACTGACTTTTACAGTAACTAAATCAATCCAAGTATATAATCGTCTCAAGAAACACAAAGAATGAACAAAACACCATATTCATAACCTCCTCTGTAGAAATAAATAATCATGCACTGCATGCTTATAATGTATAAAGCAATATGATTGAATGGCAGCGCACACACACACACACACACACACACACACACACACACACACACAAAAATCATGCAAAATGCCCATTCTCATGGTGCTTAGTATCAAGTAAAACAATCCAGTCTGCACAATGCTACCACAATGACAATAGTGCTGCCTAGGAAGCCACTGCAGAACAAGCTGATAAAGTAATGGAGGTTAGGCTGAGGGGATCAAGCACTTGTGCCCACATATTCATGTACATCTTTTATTTATTTTCTTACAGATAGACATAATATCTAGAAAAGGCTAGCCTAGAACTTACTGACTAGCCCAGGCTGACCTCTAACTTGTGATCTCCTGCCTTAGTCTTCTGAGTGCTAGCTAGGGTTGTAGGTATTGACAACCACACCCAGCATGAGAGGCAGTTTTATGTTACTGGTGTAGAACTGTTATTTAATAGGATCTTGAATAAGATGAGATTGAGAACAAGCAAGCAGATGTACTGGTAAGGATCTAGATGGGATGGTTTGTACAGAAGGACTGCCGTATAAAATTGCTTGAAGTTATAGAGGAATACCAGAAGCTAAGTATGGCTTGAGTAGCATAAGTAGGCTAAAACTGAGGTAAGATCAGAAATGTAGCAGAAGCTATACAGGGCCACATGGCCATGGTTTCAATGCTGAGTATTATTCTGAAAGAGACAGGAAGTCACTGGAGGATTCCAGCAGATTGACAAGATTTCATCTTTATAAGGCATCGATGGTGTGTGGAGAGTGGAGCACAAAGGGCTGGGGAGCAGGGAACTCCATCAGGGAAGCTCTATGCTGTTTCCTCATTTCTAAGGTTCCATACTTCAGTTGTCTTCTTTTGCCCAGAGGACTGCTACTCTTCTCCCTTCATAGTCATACTGATGGTTCTCAAATCTTAGGAATTAGCCAATCACTCGAGACATAATTCGGACTTGATGGATTGTCATCATTCTAGGTGTCCATTACAGCATTGTTTATATGCATTATTCACTATTTAGTAGGCCACCTTCTAGTTGCTACAGTTACACAGCCAGCATATCTATTTTACTCAGAGTGCCTGGCCCAAGTGTTCTGAAAATATTTGCTAAATAAAAAATTGAAAATCTGGAAGCAACTTAGTGGTGAGTTATAGGTTAGAACACTGAAATCAGAAGAGTAAAGGAGGGAAAAGAAGTTCCTGCTACATAAAAGTTGTTATTTCAACTATCTAGACTAGTTTACCCATTCAGCCTAATTTTATGCTTAGTTTTCACCAAAACCTTGTATTTCTCCTCAATCTAATCACTTGTACTTAGTTCTTAAAAATTGCTACAGGATATTATACCTCTCAAACAGCAATAGAGCATTCCCTCTGTCTAGGATGGGGGAAAATGTCACTCCTAGTACTGTCTGAACTGGAAAAGAAAATTGTAGTAAGAACAGTTGGTAAGGAGGACAGTTTGGGAAGATGAGAAATGGAGACAGAGCATTTTCTTGATCCTAGGGATAATTTATAAGTTGTCAAATGGTAGATCCATCTACTCGTATGTACATATCTAAAATACTAATGACAAATCCAGTAGATAAGAACTATGTGTTCTCTATGCTCTCATGATGATATACCTGAAGAAGGAACACTTCATTCTCTCTTAATATATTATAGTTTACTTTCCATTCACCTGTTAGTATCCATGGCTAATTATTCTTCTTAGTGACAATGATGACATAAGCACCTTACTGTGTGTCACTTCATGTTCAAGTTATAAGGACCTTCTCTAACTTATGCCTACAAGTCAAAGTGCTAGACAATGGTCCATGTGCATTTTCAACATTAGTATTTCAAATATTTATAATTAAAAACAGTGCATTTGTCAAGAAGACAAAGCGACAGCCTACAGAATGGGAAAAGATCTTCACCAACCCCACATCTGACAGAGGACTGATCTCCAAAATAAAGAACTCAAGAAACTAGACATCAAAATAACAAATAATCCAATTAAAAAATGGGCTTATAGAGCTAAACAGAGAACTCAACAGAAGAATCTCAAATGGCCAAAAGACATTTAAGGAATTGCTCAACATCCTTAGTCACCAGGGAGATACAAATCAAAACGACTCTGAGATACCATCTGAGATACCTGTCAGAATGGCTAGGATCAAAAACATTGATAACAGCTTATGTTGGAGAGGATGTGGAACAAGGGGAACACTCCTACACTGTTGGTGGGAGTGTAAACTTGTACAGCCACTCTAGAAATCAGTATTGCGGTTTCTCAGAAAATTGGTAATAAATCTTCCCTCAAGACCCAGATATACTACTCTTGGGCATATACCCAAAAGATGCTCAATTATACCACAAGGACACATGCTCAACTATGTTCATAGCAGCATTATTCGTAATAGCCAGAACCTGGAAACAACCTAGATTGCCCCTCAACTGAAGAATGGATAAAGAAAATGTGGCACATATACATAATGGAGTACTACTCAGCAGTGAAAAACAATGACACCATGAAATTTGCAGGCAAATGGATGGAACTAGAAAATATCATCCTGAGTGAGGTAATCCAGACTCAGAAGGGCAAACATGGTATGTACTCACTCATAAGTGGATACTAGATTTAAAGCAAAGGATAACCAGACTACAACCCACAGCTCCAGGGCTAACAAGAAGAACTCTAAGAGGGACACATGGATCACCCTGGGAAGGGGAAATAGATGAGATATCTATGAATAAACTGGAGGGGGGGGAATGGGAGGTAGGGGATGGCGGATGAGAACATAAGGGAACGGGACGGTCAAGTTGGAACAGGGATGGAGTGGAAGAGCAAGGAAAGAGATACCATGATAGAGGGAGACAGCATGGGGATAGGGAGAAACAGGGTGCTAGGTAAGTTCCCAGGAATACACAAGGATGACCCCACCTTAAACTACTAGCAATAATGGAGAGGGTGCCTGAACCGGCCTACTATGGTAATCAGATTGGCGAATACCCTAACTGTCATCATAGAGCCTTCATCCAGTAACTGATGGAGGCAGATGCAGAGAGCCACAGCCAAGCACCAGGCCAAGCTCCAGGAGTCCAATTGAGAGAGAAGAGGGATTCTATGAGCAAGGGGCATCAAGATCATGATGGGGAAATCTACAGAGACAATCAAATCAAACTAGTGGGAACTCATGAACTGTGGACTAATAGGTGTGGAGCCTCCATGGGACTGGACTAGGTCCTCTGCATAGGCAAAACAGTTGTGTACCTTGACCTGCTTAAGGGGCCCCCTAGCAGTGGGATCAGGATCTGTCCCTGGTGCATGAGTGGGCTTTTTGGAGCCCAGTGCCTATGGTGGGACACCTTACACAGCCTTGGTACAGGGGGAGGGGCTTGGACTTGTCTCAACTGAATGTACCAGGCTCTGCTGACTTCCCATGGGAGGCCTTGCCTTGGAGGAGGTGGAAATGGGAGGTGGATTGGAAGGGGTAGGCTGGGGGGGGGGGCAGGAGGAGGGAGGAGAGAGGGATCTGTGGTTGGTATGTAAAATGAATAGAAAATTTCTTAATAATAAAAAGAAAGAAAAACAAAACAAAAACAGTGCATTTAGCATATAATTTATGTGAAAAGAACAGAAAACTACTTTCCATATAAATGTATAAATTAGTGGTATCAGTAATTAGTCAAAGAGAAGCTAAAAGATTTAAAGAGATCTTAACTATATTTCTAGACATGCATTTTCTCTTTAAGAGAAAACAAATTAGAAATATATATAAGTCAAAAGTTCATTAATTACTTTTAGATTAATTAGTGAACATGGTTATTAAGCTGTATTTTTAAAACTGCCATCAGAATAAACACAACACTGTTTTCATTTACTAGTTGCAGACTGCCATTTAGCATCACAATTTAATTGCCTGTGACCAAACCATACTGCAAAATACTCTAAATGCAGGCAACTCACTTTTAAATAAGGACATATAATTGTACATACAATACCACCAGAGATAAATTCAAAAGTGAATTGATGTTTAAAAATTTAAGCCATGACCATACTGAACAATTTCTTCAGCATCAACACTTTATCAAGACTTTTGACAAAAAAAATTAAAAATTGTTTACAAAATGTCCTCATCCTGCAAATTATTGACAAGGAATTCTTCACAACACAAAAAAATCTTTTCTACTCTTCCAAAGTCAGAATTCTTTTTCATCTCTGTTTAGATTTGTTCTTCTGAATTCAGCTATATGGTACTCTACTAGCCTTGCTAATTTCTCCGCATCATCCCTTTCACAAATTCACAGCATCTTATGTACGTCAATTCTATACTATGTCACTTTCTAATAATTTGCCCGGTCTAAAACCATCACTCCAATAGGGTCTGAGGAGTAAGCAGGGTTAGAGTCTATTTAAGCATTATAATTAATAAAGAGACTTTCTTATAATATTTATTTCTTAAAATAATGGCATGAAAATGGTGGTGATTCAATAATTATTATCTTCATTAATTAACCCATTACTGGCTTCCTCAATTCTATATTACACACAGCACATCTAACCAGCAGACAGCACTGTATACAGTAGATTCTCTAAGATCAGTGAACTCTGTTCACTGAATCAATAATGGTCATATGGGAAAGTGTTAGCAGCTTCCCCCAAAGAGAAATCTTAAAGACTTACTTCAGAAATGTCAAGACAACCATTAATGTTTAATTGAATGTGAATATTAAATGAGAAAAACATCTGTTAACTCCTCACAATATTATTGGATTTTTAGTTACTATACAATGCCAATCAGGAAGTTCAGTTATACTCCACTATGGACAGGAGTTCAAAAGTCTTTGAAGCCACATTATCTATCACGAATATTATATATACATAACAAATAATGACTCACTGCATGAAGGATAGTGAATACAAATGAAAAGGAAACTCTTTCATATTGTCTGGACAAAGAAAACCATTTAAAATTAAATTCCACAAAAATGTTCAAGTTATCACTAGTAATGAAATTTTCATAATCACTGCTTGACACAAAGTAATGCCAATATCATTAACAATGCCTTAGGGCTTTCTCATTTTACCTCTCTGGCCATTCTTTAACTATCTCTTCAAATAGGGCCCTTCCTCCCCTCTTCACCCAATGTATTGTTTAGTAAATCTTTGGAACTTTAGTAAGTTTTTCTTACTGTATTCTTAGGGGAAGTCTTATAATTTCAGCTGTTAACCATGGATATTTAATTGATATCCAGAAAATATTTGTAGTTTCATAAAGTCAAAGATATGTAAAGCTACAGTTCTTTTCTATGATGGAAAGTATACAAAAGTGCTTTTGCTGGGTTTGACTGGATGGTCAAGGGACTTAAAGAAGCATGCCTGGAATACTGGTGAGAAAGACATTTGAGAAAGTACATGGATAGACCTCTTTAAATGGACAAAGGACACGAGGTTATTTCTATCCCATGTAAATGATTGTCCAAAGGTTACTTTAGCAAAGGAATCCAATAATCAGGTGGACAGCATGATTCATTCTGTGCAGTCAGTCTTTCCCTGGTCATCCCTGTTGTTCCTGCACAATGGGCCCATGAAAAAAGCTGCTATGCTGGGAGATGGAGGTTATACATAGGCTCAACAACACGGACTTCCATTCAATAAGGCTGACCTGACTACAGCTGTTGGTGAGTGCCAAATCTTGAAGCAGCAGAAACCAACACTGAACCCCTAATATGGTGTCATTCCTTGGTGTTACCAGTCAGTGACGTGGTGATAGGTTAACTACATCAGACCACTTCTTCATGGAGAGGGTAATGCTTTGTCCTTAGAGGAGTAGATATTTATTCTGGTTATGGATTTTCCTTTTCTGTATGTAATGCTTCTGTCCAAACTACTATCTTGAGCACAGTATTCCACACAGCATCATTTTTGACAAAGGAACTCATTCACAGCCAGAAAAATGCGACAATATACCCAATATCATAAACTCCAATGGTCATACCATGTCCCCCACAATCTTGAAGCAGTTAGCTTAACGAAACAGTAAAATGGCCTTTTAAACAGTTACAGCACTAAATAGGTGGCAATAGCCTGGAGTGCTGGGGAATGTTATCTAGAAGGCAGTACATGCTTGCCTCTGCTCCTGCTTCATTTCCTGTCCTGATTTCCCTCAATGATCAGGATGCGTAAGTCAAATACCTGCTTCCTGCCCCAAGTTGCTTTTGGTCATGATGCCTATTACAACAACAGAAAGCAGCTAGGACAGTGCTATATTAAGAGTGCAATTTAACACATTAAAGTTCACACAACAGCATGACTTTTATTAATATTAATTTTCTAGTTACAGAACAAAATGATCAATGTCCTCACAAGGCTGTAAGTAGTGAAAACTGCATTCTCTAATTCAAGCAGTCATATTCTAGAAACTTCATTAGTCAAAATTCTATTCTGTATAGTGTTCTTTTCACATTTACCCCTTAACATTTTTATGACTAGTGTAAGGTAGTGATTGTCAACCTCCTTCCAGGTGTGTAACCAGTTGCCTTGGAACATGTATAGAACAGGACATCTTCCCCAGTGATTTATACTGACATCTGTATTTTACTAAGATTTCAGTAATCCTGGGAAATTTCTGAGCTTTTACTGATTTATATTCTGTCCTAAAGGACCCAGTCTTAATTATTGCACTATAAATCCTTCATGGGTCTTAAAAGAAGCTTCTCATTACCTTGGATATTCCTCTTTTTTTTTTTTCTGTTTTTTTGTTTGTTTGTTTGTTTTTCAAGACAGGGTTTCTCTGTGTAGCCTTGGCTGTCAGGCTGGTTGAGAACTCACTGAGATCCACCTGACTCTGCCTCCCAAGTGTTAGGATTAAAGGTGTGATTGATTTGTTATCTTTGGCTCCTTAAGATTTGCTTGTCAATTTTAGGACCAGGAAGTCATTTCACTTTAGTAAAATCAACAAACTGATAAACTTCTGACTGGATATTACATCTGCAAAAGCATTCCTAATTAGTTGAAATAGAAGCACTTGGTTTGGAGATCTTATTTTATGACCTTCAGAAAGTTATATGATGTTCTCTGTAAGGTCTTACACAGTTTATCAGTTTCATTGTTTGTTGTTTATTTATTATTATTATTTTACCTTTTTCTTTCTTTCAAACATGTCTCAAGTAGTCCAGGCTAGGCCTGAACTTCTGTTCTTCTTGTCTCTACCTTCTACATGCTGAGATTATGGATGTGTGCAATATCTTACTGTATTCAATTTGATGAAATTTATTTAGCATTGTGAACTTAATGTTTCTAAGTTTCAATTTTCCTTTCTTTTGCCATCCTTTCCTATTTGCAACTATGAGTCTGTCACATACCAAAGCTCATGTTCTAGCCTGTAGAATGCTAAATTGCTTCTGTAAAAGTACAGGATATATAAAATATAAACAGCAAATAAAAATTAAAAAACCCTGTGCTTTTACAATGTCCAAAGGTCAAAGTACAGATATATATTTTTCGTAAGTCTTAAATTGTAGTTATATTTTACCTTTCTTATAGACTAATAATTTAATATTTCTTAGAAACATAACTAACATAGTCTAAAATTAGGGACCAAATATGGGGGATTACCTCTATGTTTCAATATTGATGGGTCTCACACACTGTAGAGATGTCTCCTCTAAACACTGACCCATGATGATGTCCTAATGTTACAGTCCTAATGCCAATACATTCTAGGATCTTTTCAATGATACCTTTTGTTTCCCCCACAGCTTTAAGAAGTAACATAATCCCTAAACCATGCTGATAAAAGCTATTCCTTCTCTTATCTCCAGATAAGCCATTTATTGGCTTCCTCCCCACATTCTTTTTTTTTTAAAATTTTTTGAGACAGGGTTTCTCTGTGTAGTTCTGGTGCCTGTCCTGGATATCGCTCTGTAGACCAGGCTGGTCCTGAACTCACGGAGATCTGCCTGGCTCTGCCTCCCAAGTGCTGGGATTAAAGGCGTGCACCACCGCCACCCGGCCTCCTTCCCATATTCTTAAAAGGCTCTTTTTGTCTTTCTTCTGTGAAGTCACAGATAAAGTACAAATAAATTCTACTTTACATAGATTCAACATGGTATAAATACCTTCTGAAAAATGTATCTCTGTATGTTTAATTATAGGAGTGTAGAGATTTATCACAGGTATAACTTTCCCCTTTCTCAGTTACATTATAAAAAACTGGATGGAGGGGACACTGGAGAGAAGGCCTAACAGTTAAGAGCAATTGATGCTCTAGAGAGGACATGGGTTTGAGTCTCAGTGCCCACATGATAGCTCACAACCATCTGTAACTCTAGTGCCAGAGGGTCCAACACCTTCTTCTGACTTCTGAAGTCACAAAGCATGCATGTGATACATGAACACACATGAAAAAAAAAAACATTCATATACATAAAACAAATCTAAAAAGTAAGCAGCAACAACAAAAACCCACTGAATGGTAAACCATCTACTTATTTCTCATCTCAGTGCAGAAACTAAAGAGCAAATACTAAATTAATGTTTTTGACTGTCTACTAGAAAATAATTCTTTCTCATAGTATCTCTTTATACATGTCCTTTATTTTTAAGTTGCTCATTGAAATTCATACTACTTTGAAAAAACAAGAAAGACATCAAATTTTCTTTTATAAACTATTAAAAATATAGTATAGGGGCCTGGAAAGAGGGCTCAGTGGTTAAGAGCATGTATTGTTCTTCCAGAACACCAGGGTTTCCATCCCAGAACCCACATTAACAACAGGCTCACAACTGCATGGAAAACCAGCTTTAGATATTTGATTTCCTCTTCTGGACTCCCTGGGCACCTGCACTCATGTGCACTGGCACCATACATACATAATTATAAACTAAAGATAAATCTTTGAAAACTGCACCACAGAGCTTTACATTCTTATCTCTCTTGTCTATGCCATATAAATCAAGGAAAGAGTGATAATTTCCCCTATGAGCATAAAACATATCCATGTTTAAGTATTTTAAAATAAAAATGTATGTATCACATGCTAAACAAACAACTTACCTTGCTGAGCAGTTTGCTCTTGCGTTCGAGTCACAGTGAGGTCTAAGGGGCCTTCCTGCTCATCCTGAAGGCAGTTCTCTGTTTGGTTCATTTGGATACTTTTATATACGAGACTTGCTCCAATCGAACCATTTCTAGTTTCTTGAATTTTACCACTTTTTGAAATGTACTCAATGGCAAACTGACGAATCATCTTTTTCATTAATTCCTGAGCAACTAAGGGAATGTTAGGATCACAGTTCTGAGGAAGATCTGGGAAAGAAATAAACGTAGCATCATTAGAAGACAAATACGAACAACCAAGGGGTTTTATAAGGAAATGACATTAGTAGTATCTAGCAGGAGTCCACAGTGGTGAGCAGTCTCTGTGGCTTAGAAATAGCAACTATGTCGATGTGGTTTTGCATTTCTTCCAAAAGTGACTTTTTAAAAAATTCATTTATTTCTATCCCAAGCAAAAGTGCAGATCAAAGAATTAGTCATGGGAGTAGAACTTACCTTCATAATTAAATGTTCAAACATTCTATTAGGTATTAAGACTAAGTGTAGTATTTGAATACAAACTTTATATGAGCCAAAGGTAGGCAATATACAGCATACATCAAAGACTAAGAAGACATCTGAACTCTCTATCAATGAATTTTTTCTTCTGTCAAATGTATTTCATATACTCCCATCAATCATCTATGATTATTTCTTTTACATAGAGAAATTATCACTATAAAGAACAACAAGCAAGTACAGTGACACAGAGCAGTACTCAAGGTTCCTGATTTGCTAATATCCTGTCCCAACTGCTTTCTCTGCACTTCTTATGTTTATATAGCCACTGAAAACAAGCTATCTAGAATGAGGGTATATCATTTATAAAGTCACAGCAAGCTTCTCCCAAGTCTCCTATAAGAGAGTGGTATTAGTTATTACTGAAGATCTTGATCCTACAAAACATGTTGATCAGCTACAACTGTAGTAGTTTCACACAGGCGCGCGCGTGCGCACACACACACATACACATACACCCCACACAGACACATACCCTCTTCTAGCAGAAACCTGTAAAATGGGGGAAAACCAATCGACTGACTTTCCTGTAGCAAGTATAGGATAATGACAGGTCATCTATAAACACTGAGTTAAGAGCATGATCCTTTGGCCTAGTGGTAACCTTTTTGACACACAGATCTGTCCTCATTTGATTCCCTTTATTCACTCTAGCCTTCAGAGGGAGAAAGAATGAAAAGCTGTAGAGGACACTGAGACACTTGGGAAGGCTTCCTGCTGCTTCCAAACAGACCTACTTCTAGAGACACTTACTCATGCAGACCAGTACTATACAAACAGGCCTGTCTGGCCCAGAGCTGTATGAGAATAGGGGGTAATGCTCCCTAGTTTCAGTGTTCATTATTAGTTAGAATACCAGTTAAAAAGACAAGAGAAAATAGTCCCAACAGTATTTATCATAATAGGTTCATGACTACAATACAAGAGGATTTGAAAATATTAAAAGTCACAGCGAGGAAAGGAAGAAACCTATTCCTGTCATGTCTATTATTACATTTTGTAACAAAATTCAACCTAAGTCAATATAAATCCAATTATGGACCAGTAGACCATTATGAAATCATGCCACATTCTCTCAGACCTGGTGGCGATACTGCATAATGTATTCTTGATTTCAAAGCAAGTGCTTTCCAATTTTGACGAACACTTGAGAAGGCACCATGGGCTCTAAGAGCAGCACTTTAGTCTTCACCTCACTCTCTGTTTAGACTCTGGCATTGAACCAGAACCCCAGCTACAGGTGGGAATCTTAGCAACCTTGGGGAACTGAGGCTAGCCACATATTGTCTCCATGTTTTCTGTCCCCATTTATTAAAGTAGAAGTGAAAGAATGTGGGAGTCATAATAGAGCTTCATCATAAAATGCTGCAGAAATTATGAGACTGTAGCTAAAATATGAAACTGTATCAGGCATATAAACAGCTTAGTAAATGTGACCTGTTATCAGAGGTGATAGTTTGTAAGATAAGAGAAGCAAACAGATATAGACTAAATGGTCATTTTATGTATCAGAGTCAAAATGGCAAGTAAGTTTTCATACTTGAGATGATAATATACAAGCTCCAGTGGTTACATGCTTCCTAATTAAAGCAAAATAAATAGTTTCTTCATTGGACACAGAAATTACAAACACAATTACTACCTTCATGAAAACTAGAAGACTTCTATAAAAACTCTCTACTTTTAAACACTGAATTTTGCTTCACATTATCTGTTTTCATAAGATGGTAATCTTATAGGTTAAGTATTTTTGTGTAAAATCCCTGCAGTTTATTGATTAGTATTATTCATCAATTCACAATGATTAAATTTACCACGGAAGGAACAAAAACAATTCAATTCGTTGAACAACTAGAATTCCATCTGAGTTTAAGGCTAAGTTTAAATTCACATTTAAGTCACATTTTTGTCTCCTTTGTGGTATACTATGAAATGTGTACAGGTGAGAGGCAAGAACAGACAGAAACATTTCTTAGCTGATGAATACTTAATATGGCTCTGAAGTTGCTTGTGCAAAACCGTCATAACTCAAAAAAAAAAAAAGCACAACTTAAGATCAATGTGAGTTTAAGCTCAGGTTTATGGGCAAGTAGCATCTGGAAGGATGTGGGCAGGTTATACTGTTAATCCCAAAGATAGGAGGAGAAAGACCATTGACCCAAATCATCATGGTCAAAATAATTAAAGCAGGCAACTAAAGCAAGCTTTTTCATTTGTGTACATGGGCTGCCTCCCCCTAAGGTGAGGTTCTAGAGGTCAGCATTGGATGTGAAAACAAGGCTCTTCTAGCTCAGGGATAGGGAGTTTCCAAATGGGGGACTTGGTGGGCAAGACATGAGGGGTTATATAAGCAGAATATAAGCATAACCAGTTAGTCCTAATGACCTCCTGAAACAAAGACATGGTTGCAAGGTGGGCATAACAAGGTAGTCATAACAACAGGCAGTCATTACAAGGTAGTCATAGGTGGCTATATAACCTTTTGAAACGAAGGTAGGGTTGCAAAGTGGTTATGAATAACTTTTTGAAACAAAGACATGATTGCCATTCCTGGAACAATCATTACAGAATCATTTGTAGTTAAGGTTACAAGTGGGGCATAGCCCAATCCTTGTGAAACAGGTTTAATCATAAAGGGAATAAACCTAGTTTGTCTTTACTATTAGATGTCTTTTAAGCTTAAAATAGAGGCACACTGACTCTTCAATATGTAAACACCATGCTGTTTTATGTAAGACTTAAGCAGCCATGGATTCTAGCTTTAAGATGTTGTAAGCAGTGGTGGCCTAGAAAGCAGTCCTCCATACGTACTGAGGAAAAAGTGTCATTTGGCTAGAAAAGAAAGAACGTTGCCACCTATAAAAAAGGCTTTACTGCCCAAGATGGACTTACTAATTTTTTGCCTTATCTACTCATTTTTCAAAGCTAACTAAACAAAAAACTTAAAACATTTTTCATGTGTTAGCTGGTTCAAGAAAGCTGTCAATGATTCCTGTACTGTCTGGATTCCAGTGTCCCGTAGTCCACTCCATGTTACATGTAGCCTACGTGATTAATAGCATACTGTGGAGTATGTTATTAGACCTTAGTTTATAAATGGCTGAGGTCTCCACCTCACAAAACTGTTCATATTGGCACTCCCCACCACTTACATCCATACTCGGCCACCTGTTTTGCTCAGCCCTCATTCTGTCTTCTCTAGCCTCTTCCATTTCATTTTCTCCTCAGAAGAGTAAGCAGCCCCATGGAAGGCTCTCAGGAATGAATAAAGTGCCCTCAAAAATTAAGAGTGTACTTCCTGGAAGTATATATTCCAGATTAACAAAAATCTCAAAAGGCTGAAATCTCAGCTGACTCTCAAACTGTAGCCTCATAAGGAACTGTGAGCCAAATCCATTCAGTTAAGCCTTTTTCAGATTTGTGATCCAGATAAAATGTGAATGAATATATCTTTATAATTTTAAACAGCTAAATTTTGGAGGTAATTTGTTATAAAATAAATGCTGTAGTTTTTGTTACATATTAGTGGGATGCTATTGTAATAAAGGTTAAAGCAGTGACTTTTGAACCAGGCCATGAGCTATGAAGGTAATACTAATGAAAGCCTAAAACAACCTCAAGAGTAAACTAAGTAAGAAAACTAGAAAATGATCCTAGAAAATGGAGAAATGAATATATAATTATTATGTAACAGCAAATCTATTTTATGTACAGTAACTTCCAAATTAAAAAAATGTGCCTAATGTTGAAAATCTACTGGGGAAATTTCTAAGTAAAACATAGTCCTTTGGTTTGTCCTTACTAATTAAACTAAAATGAAAAAGGAGATAAAAGGAAGAAATGTTTAAAATAAAGCTATCAAGCCATGGTTATTTAAAAATTCTCATATATATATATATATATATATATATATATATACACATATATATATAGAGAGAGAGAGAGAGAAAGAGAAGGGGGGGGAGAGAATGATCAAATTAGTTATTCAGAAAGACCAAGTGAGAGACAAATTAGTTATTCAGAAAGACCAAGTGAGAGAAACTGCTAGAAATATACACTCTGGGAAGGTAGTTTGATGCTGCTGAATGCTGTGGGCTTCCTATGGATTGCTTGCTTTTATTTGCTGTTCCAAGTTTTTATTTTTGTTTGTTTTAAAGATAGGGTCTCGCCGGGCGGTGGTGGCGCACGCCTTTAATCCCAGCACTCGGGAGGCAGAGCCAGGCGGATCTCTGTGAGTTCGAGGCCAGCCTGGGCTACCAAGTGAGTTCCAGGAAAGGCGCAAAGCTACACAGAGAAACCCTGTCTCGAAAAACCAAAAAAAAAAAAAAAAAAAAAAAAAAAAAAAGATAGGGTCTCATTATGCAGCCTTAGCTGGCCTGGAGCTCACTATGTAGATCAGGATAGCCTCAAATTCAAAAAGCATCCTCTGCGCCTTTGCCTCTCAATACTGGGATTAAAGGCATGTTCCACCACACCCAGCTTGAGATTTTATTTTTGAGAGAGAAGTGATATTAAAATGTCAAATCAAAATGATGTTACAACATCAAACAAATAAACAAAACCAAATAAAAACCTCTGAGAATTAGGCAGAGATTCGGAGACATACATTATCGAATCACCTTTTGGCTCCAAAGCATTCAGCACCCCCAGTTGCAGGCCACCAACCTTTAAATTCATCTATTCCCACAGCCCTAACCCAACAGTGGAAAAGTCTTATTAGACACGTAAGGAAACCCTTCTTATTAACTGGTATTGAAGCAGAAAGCTCAGTGGGTAAACAAAGCAAAGAGCATCCAGTTAGTGGACTAGTGCAGAGGGGTTACTACACGTCTGGCAATGGGGATCATCTGAGTCCCACACTGTCACACTGCATTATTTAAAATACTCTCATTTAGACGGCAAGGGCTGCCCTTTTCTGAAGAGAAATGGAGGACAAGGAGTGGATAAAGGGGAGGGGCGGGGGTGGGGGACCCGGAGGAAGGGAGGAAGGGAGGAAGGGAGGAAGGGAGGAAGGGAGGAAGGGAGGAAGAGGAAACGTCAGTCGGGACGTAAAAACAAATAAACAAAAAAATAAGTAGGTAGGTAGGTAGATAGATAAATAGATACATACATACATACATACGTATGGGGGAAAAAAGATTGCAAGAGCCAGAGGATCAGGGGGTATGTTGTGAGGCTGTGTCTCCTAAAAATGATCTGCACCCACAAAGTCTCATAAACATAACTACCTAAACATGAGCTGAACAAGGAAAACAGACATGTTAAAGCGGACAGAGGAAAGACCATAAGGACTCAACACTACACAAAGAACTATAGGTGACAAAGAAATGCTCAAGGTGGGAGAAATAATCTTCACAGGGAAAGAGTACACTGATTAATTGTGCAATACTAAATGGTCAGCCCTGAAAACATACATACAAGTACCATTATAAAGAGCAGGCTGGGTTTATATATTTATGAAGTAAGTGTGTGTATGTATGTATATCCATGTAACAATAATTAATGAAAAAAAGAGGCCATGAATTTGAAAGAGAGTGAAAGTTATATGGGGAGGGATAGGAAGAAAGGGGAGAAAGTAATTACATTATAATCTCAAAAAATATTAGGAGGTGTGGCCTTGTTGGAAGAAATGTGTCACTTTGAGGGAAGGATTCGAGGTCTATTTTTTTGTTTGTTTGCTTGTTTTGAGATAGGGTTTCTCTATGTCATTTTGGTGCCTGTCTTGGATCTCACTCTGTAGACCAGGCTGGCCTGGAACTCACAGAGATCTGCTTGCCTTTGCCTCCCGAGTGCTGGGATTAAAGGTGTGCACCACTACTGCCCAGCAGGATTTGAGGTCTTATGTGATCAAGCTACAGTGACTGTGATACATAGTTCTCTGCTTGCAGGTGGTAGATCCAGATGTTGAAAGCATACAAGGGAGATTCGGTAAAATTAACAGAAACTTCACATCAGAAACCATGGAGGACAGAAGAAACGAAGAGTACAAAAGTGTGGTAATCATACCAGTAACATGTAAAACAGATGCATTTCTGTCCGAAAACTATCAATGGATGTTTGTTTGTTTCTAAGCTTTCCTTCTTCCTATCTCATTTAGAAATAATGTATAATGCAGGTGTTATGAAACTAAATTGGTGGACACCCACTGTATAAAGACAAAATAGGATGACAGTAACAATATAAAAGAAATAAGACAGATTCAGGACATATGGCAATAAGCTTTTTATATATTTTTAAAGTTGCTGGTATTCATTCAAATAGGACTATTGCATGTTAAGATGCTGACTGTAATCTCCATGACAATTACCAAGAAATATTTGAAATACTAGAAACAGCATCATAATTAAATGGTTCATTTACAAAAGTAACACAAAAGGAAGTCATAATGGAGGTAAAGGGAAACCAAACGAAGTAAGACATGATGAAAACAAGGAACAGGACTGACAGAAATTAAACCTTATCAGCATTTATATTAAATATAAGTAGACAAAACATTCCTAGCAAAATACAGAGACCTGGAGAATAGATTTGAAACCTAATTATTCAATTATATGCTGTTAAAAGAGATACATTAAATTCAAAGACTCGAAACAGGTCAAAAAAAAAGGATGGAAAAAAGCACACAAGAAAAAAATATGTAAACTTTATAGAAAAGTGCAAAGGATCAGCAAGATGAACACACTAATTAACTCTATCACACATACAGAATGCTGTGATTTAACAGGAGAATACATATTGTTATCACATGCACATGGAAATTCTCCAGGAAGAAAGTTATGTTAGGCTTCAAGACAAGTCTCATGTTGAAGAATTAAAAACATTTGAAGTGTGTCAACTTCAAAAGCGTAAACTTACAAATCAACAACAGAAGAAAATTTGGAAAATTCACAAATGTTAAAATAAGAAACATTCTGCTAACCATATAAAAAAAAGTAAAAGGATGGGCAGACAGGCCAGCTGGTAATATGCTCATGATGCAAGCACGAGGACCCCAGTTCCCCTTTCAGCACCCACATAAACTTGTGCATAGTGACATGGGCCTGTATCCACAGAACCGTGGAGGAAGGGACAGTAGAACACTTAGGGCCTCCTGGCCAGACAGCCTAGCCAAACTGTCAAACTCCAGGATCAGTGACACATCCTGTCTCAAAAAGTAAAGTATACAGTGACTGAGGGAGACACTGGCCTCCACACACATGTATCCCCTCCAGCATGTGCACATATATTTGCACACACACAGCCAGAGTTAGAAGGAGTATTATAAGCAAGTATAATTTGAATGAAACAAAATCAATACACTAACAGGTAGGAGATGCAGCTAACAGTGCTGAGAAGTTTATAGCTCTAAACATATAAAAAGAAAAAAAATTAAAATCAAATAACTTCATGTCCCACACTAAAAGAAAAGGAATTAAAAACTGAATCAAAGCAAGCAGAATGTAAATAAATGGATAGAGGAGAAATCAATGAAATACAGAATGGAAAAATAGAGAGACAAATGAAGCTAAAAGTTCATTACTTACAAAATAAAAAAATGTAAAACATTAACTAGATTGATAATGAAAAACTAGATAAGCTTAAAGTTGCAAAAACTGGGGTGAAAATTAATACCACTGACTTTAAGAAAAAACACAGAAATACAAGGAAATACTTTAAGAATGATACCTCAATAAATTAGATAACCTAGGCAAAATAATCTAATTCCTTGAAGAACACAAGCTAGCTAACTGACTCAAGAAATAATACAAAGTCTGAGTAAACTTAAAGCAAACAGAGATAAAAATCAATAAACAAAAACACTCATCACAGGAAAAAATCCAGGAGCAGATGGTTTTGATGGCTATTTTGCCAGCAGACATTTAAACAACAATCAGTTCCAACTTTTCTAATACTCTTTAAGTAAAACGCAGCTATACTTCTAACTCATTCTGTAAGGCTATTAACCTGATGTCAAGACAGGACAAAACAGGCATATTGAACACCATCAAAAAAAAATTAGTCGGACTGTGGTGGCACATGCCTTTAATCCTAGCACTTGGGAGGCAGAGGCAGGCGATCTCAGTGAGTTTGAGGCCAGCCTGGTCTACAAAGCAAGTTCCAGGACAGCCAGGACTGTTACACAGGAAACTCTTGTCTTGGGAAAAAAAAAGAAGAAAATTATGCATTATTCACATTCACATACATGCACACACACGAGCACAAATATCAACAAAATGATATCAAATAGATTCCAGCAATACATAAAAAGAACTGAACAACAAAATAGAGGGGCTTATCCCATGAACTATAGTTTGGGTCAACATACGTTGACTGTAAAACTATTATTTTACTATAGAACTACTTATTAATAGAATACAGCACAGAAAAGCAACATTTCCATAAATGCAGAAAAAGCACTTAACAATGCAGCAAGCCTTAGTAATAACAACACTAACAAACTAAGAATAGAAGACAACTCCTTAGCCGGGCGGTGGTGGCGCACGCCTTTAATCCCAGCACTCGGGAGGCAGAGCCAGGCGGATCTCCGTGAGTTCGAGGCCAGCCTGGACTACCAAGTGAGTTCCAGGAAAGGCGCAAAGCTACACAGAGAAACCCTGTCTCGAAAAACCAAAAAAGAAGACAACTCCTTCAATCCACATGACATAAGTAACAATGACTACAAAACGTCATTTCCCTTCTTTCTGAGACAGTGTCTTACTATGTAGCTCTGTTGGAATGAATTTACAATCTTTCTGCAAGTTTTCTTTTTTCTAGATTCCTGGGTACTGAAATAAAGGAATGGGTCATAGGGCACAACTTCTTAATCCTGCTGTTGGAATTAACTAAAATATTAAACTCTTTATGATAATCTTATACATTTCATCATTTTTCTGGGTGCTATTTTTAGCCTCTATTGTTCTGATTCACAGAATAGTCATTTTGTGTTAGAATCATATTTGGTGTTAATATGCTATTATATATAAGTGGACAGTCTCTTAGTGCTTACTTACTTATATTTTAAAGATTTATCTGTAATTGTATGTGTGTATGCCTGTATGTCTGTGTAGGATAGTGCATTGGAATGCAGATACCCATGGAAGCCAGATGAGGATGTCATATTCCCTGTAGCTAAAGGAGTCACAGGTGGTTGTGAGCCCTCTGTAAGAATGCTGGAACCAAACTCAGATCCTCTGCAGGAGCAGCAAGCATGAAACACTGAGCCTTCTCTCTAAGCTCCTGGCAATCTTTATTTTTGTCTAGTTTTTTTTTAATCTGTGCTGAAATTATCTGTGAAGAATATTTAAGTAATGCATTTTATGATACTTGATAATCCATTTTAAGAGATTAGATAATTTATATTTTCACTTACATTTTCCTGTTTTTCTTTCAAAATATTCTCTTTCCTTACTATTTTCCTTCTACTGGTTTAGAAGTAATATCTTTTATTACTTAGTGATGTTTTCAAGAGCCTTTCTTATCAATGTCTACGCTTACCATAGTTGTCCTACTAAGTGTGAGGAGCACTTAATTCTAGTCATAGTACTCTGATTTACACGGGGCTGTTTGGCATCATCAGTCTCTGCTCTCCTTTTTTCCCACTTGGCTATCGTTAAACACATAATAGCTATTTTGTTCTACCTTTTGTTTCTTAGCACTTTTAACATTTTAAACTCTTAGCTGAATTATTCGCGGCTTCTTCAGATTTCAGACTTTCAGTAACTCTTGCTATATGCAACATACTGTTTAAAAGTTTAAGTTTTAAATTTCCACTGTAGTGATTTGTATTTTTAGATATTCTGCTTGTTTACTTTATATATGCTGTGTTGTTAAACATTTTTAAAACACTTTTTAAGATTTATTTATACTTTTGAGACAGGGTTACTTGTATCTCTGGCTGGCCTGAACCTCTCTGTGTGCCACCATGCCTAGCTTAATACATTTATTTTATGTGTATGAGTGTTTGGCCTTGCATGAATATACATGCATCACATGCATGCCTGGTGTCCAGGGAGGTCAGGAGAGGGCATCAGATCCCTGAACTGGAGCTATGGATGGTTGTGAGCTCACAAGAGGGTATTGGAAACCCTGGAATTGGAGTTATGGATACTTGTGAACCACCACCACGTTGGTGCTGGGGGGTGAACCTAGGTCCTCTGAAAGAGCTCTTAACTGCTGTGCCATCTCTACAGTCCTATGCTGTACTAGCTGATAACTCATGTTCTTCATTCTTTACTGTTTTAAAGAAAACCTCACTTTTAAAAAATGACTTATTTTATAAACATAAGTGTTTTGCCCACATGAATATATGTGTACCATCTGCATGCTTGATGCTCATGGAGGCCAGGGAGGATATCAGATACTCCAAAACTGGAGTTTAGATGGTTTTGAGCCACTATGTGGGGGCTGGAAATCTAACCCAGTTCCTCTGCAAAAACAAGTGCTTTCAGATGCTGAGCCATTTTTCCAGCTTCAAACCTTCTTGTCTTTGATGATCTGGTTTTGCTTTTCATTATTTTCTTTCAATACTTTTGCAAAGAGCCTTTATTTCTTTTGTATGTTACGATCTACTTATTTTGGGGAAAATAAATGTTCTAGAGAACTTTGTATCTGGGAATGTTCTAAGATTAATTTTGGATGTGTTGTTTCTTTCGTTTTACCAGGTTCCTGGAGGAGACTGACCCCTAATTTTAAAATAAATGTCAGATTTCTGAATCAGTGTGAATTTGGAATCTTAACTGTTAAGGCACTTCCTGAACAAACCTAATGACCTGAGTTCAAATGCCCAAAACACACATAAACCCTGGATACACTGTGTCCCTGTGGGGAGATGGGACACAGAGACAGGAGAATCTCCAGAAACACACATAAACACTGGATACAGTGTGTCCCTGTGGGGAGATGGGACAGAGAGACAGGAGAATCCCTTGTGGGCAAGCTAGCCTGGTTCTGCAGTGGCAAAGAAAACCTGCTTCAAACATGGGGAAAGGATGAGGACACCCAAGGGTCTGTCTGACCTCCCATGGCATGCCCCTACCCATGCCCTCTGATAAGTTACCAGGGAAGATTTCCCCCCTCTGCATACAGAGTTCTTTCTTGTCTATCTTACAGTTTTATTCTGCTTTTGTCCCAGCATTTTGTTTTAGTGAGACTCTTACACTTCTTTATTTCTAGAGACAAAAGGCTTCCTTGATTATAAATTTCCCTGTTAAAGGATAGTTTAAATTAATCATTCAAATTTCCAAAGCATTTCTTATAACTGATGATTCATTTAAAACCAAATTATCCATGTTCATTATATTGAAAATGCACAATTCACTCGGATGTGATAAACCCAGAGTAAATCCTCTCCGGCCAGTCATTGGCCCTGAAAGAATGAAGCATCTCTTCATTCCCTTTCCTGATGCCTCTATGCTCTAGTGTCAAAGAAAGTCTAGAAAGCTTATGTAAACAATGAAAGCAAAAACTGGGTTAAGGGAAAAAACTATGATTTTAGAGTTTTTCTTGCTTTAAAAACACCAAGAAATAGCATTGCTTAACACTGGAATAAAGAATACAGTTTGCATTTTACACTGTTAAAAAAAAAGTTCATCTGGTTTTTTGAAAAGATAATCAGATTGATAGCCCCTAATTATAATATCAAGAATAAGAAAAAAATATACAAGCTTACCAGAATCAGAAATAAAAGGAATCATTACTGTAGGTGCAAATGAATTAATTAATTAAAAAGAGAAATAAAGATATGAATAAGCTCATTCTTAAAAATTTACTAATAGTTGGGAATGGATTGACTTCTTGGAAAACAATCTGCCAAAACTTACAAAAAGAAAATCAGGCCAGGTGGTGGTAATAGTAGCTCACATCTCTAATCCCGGCACTCAGGAGGCAGAGGCAGGTGAATTTCTAAGAATTTGAGACCAGCCTGGTCTATAGAGCTAGTTCATGACAGCTAGGGCTACACAGAGAAACCCTGTCTAGAAAAACAAATAATCAGAATGGCTTGTAGCTTTTGTTACAGGAAATTTCATTAAATATTTGTTTAAAGAAACTTCATTAGGCCGGGCGGTGGTGGTGCATGCCTTTAATCCCAGCACTTGGGAGGCAGAGCCAGGCGGATCTCTGTGAGTTCAAAGCCAGCCTGGGCTACCAAGTGAGTTCCAGGAAAGGCGCAAAGCTACACAGAGAAACCCTGTCTTGAAAAACCAAAAAAACCAAAAAAAAAAAAAAAAAAAAGAAACTTCATTAATAATACAAATCAAACACCAATTTAGATAATTTCACTGGTGAATTTTACCAACATTTAAGGAAGAAATTCACCAACTGCCTAAAATGTCTTCTAAAAAGTTGAAGCAGATTTAATATCAAAAAGTTTTATCTCTCCTCCCTTTTTCCCTCCCTCCCTCCCCACCTCCTCCTTCTTCCTCTCTCTCTCTCTCTCTCTCTCTCTCTCTCTCTCTCTCTCTCTCTCTCTCTCTCTCTCTCTCTCTCCCTCCACCTCCCTCCCTCCCTCCCTCCCTCCCTCCCCCCCCCCCCCCTCAGCTTTTTGAGACAAGGTTTCTCTGTGTTTCCCTGGCTACCCTAGAACTTGCTCTATACATCAGGCTGGCTTGGAACTCACAGAGATTCGCCTGCCTCTCCCTCTGCCTCCCAAGTGCTAGGATTAAAGGTATGCACCACCATCGCCCAGTAAAGTAAATCTTTTTTTTGTTTTTCTTTTTTGTTGTTGTTTTGTCTTTTTATTTTTCAAGACAGGGTTCTCTATGCAAAGTCTTTTCAACACACAGCACAAGAACAACTTAATATCTACCTATAAAGAAAAGAACTAAATCTCCACCTTTCACAAAACATTAAGTCAAAGTACAGATATGCCTAAACACGAAATGCAAACCTATTACAGAGCTCTAGACCATAACATAGGAGAAAACCAAAGTAGTATACTTCATTCATTTCTGGTGGCAAAGGAAAATGGTAGTTATTTAGTCCAGGAACATAGGTAGGTTTGTGGCTTTTTACACAGGAATTTGGCATTTTCTCACTAAATTTAAAAGAAGACTTATCATATGATCTAGTCACTGCACTGAGATATCTACATAAATGATGATATAAAAACTTATGTTCAAACACAAACTTATTGATATTTACAGCAACTTTATTTATTACTACTAGAAACTGGAAGCAACCAAGCTATTCTTCAGTAAGTACATGAATAAACAAAACTACAGTCCACTTTTACCATGGAATCTTATTCAATTAACAAGCAATAAAAAATTTTTAGAGGAATCTTAAATGTGTATTACTACATGAAAAAAATATATCCAAAGAAGATATATATTGGACAGTTCCAATTAACGATATGGAGAAAATAAATTGATCTTGACAGTGAAAAGTGCCAATATTTGGAGATGCTATGGGATGGGGTGTAAGTAGATGGAGTACGGAAAATCCTCAGGGCATGACATTACTGTTGCCTGACACTTCAAAAGAGCACACAAGTCAGGATGCTTTGGGCAAACCCTACAAATATGTTTAACATGTCTGCACAACACATGTCAAATGATCCTAATATAAATTATGGACTTTAGATATGTGCTGTTTAGTTTTATCTTAACTTGACCCAAGCTAGAGTCATCTGGGAAGAGGGAACCTCAAATGAGAAAAAGCACCGTCCAGACTGGCCTGTGGTATATTTTCTTGATTGGTAATTGATGTGGCCCATCCCACTGTGGACAGTGCCACCCCTGTACTGGTGGTCCTGATTGCTGTAAGAAAGCAAGATGAGCAAGCCAGGAAGCAGCATTCCTCCATGGCTTCTACTTCAGTTTCTGCCTTCAGGTTTCTGGCTTGCTTGAGTTATTGCCTTGGTTTTTCTCAGTAATGGATTGCTACTTGTAAGTCCAAGATGAAATAAACCCTTTCATCCTCAAGTTGCCTTTGGTCATGCTGTTCATCAATATTGACTTATCAACTGTATCAAATACAACATAAATGAAAGATGTTTATAATGGAAGTTGAAGAAAAGTGGAAAAATATGTGAGAACACTGAACTTTCTGCTTCATTTATAAACTTAAATTCACTCTTTAAAAAATGGATTAAACTAGGTGTGGTGGTATATGCCTGTAATCCTAATTAATACTCAGGAGGTTGAGGCAAGAGAATTTAAAGTTCATGGCTAGCATGGCTAAATAGTCAGATCCCATCTTAAAAAAATTTAAAAAGGTCTGCTAATGAAAAGATAATTTTACAAAGATGAAGTGAAAATCTGTATTTTGTTTTCATGTTCTTCCTTAAAAAAACAATTCAGTAGATGGCACCAAAGATCCTTTAGAATAGTGGTTTTCAACCTTCCTAATGTTGCAACCCTTTAATACAGTTTTCCTCAGGTTGTGGTGACCCTCAACCAAAAAATTATTTTTGTTGCACTTCATAACTGTAATTTTGCTACTGTTATAAATCATAATGTAAATATTTGATATGCAGGATATATTTTCACTGTTACAAATTGAACATAACTAAAGCATAATGATTAATCACAAAACAGTATGTAAATACATATTGTGAATATTTATTTCTAATTACAAATAAATGAAATTTTGTCTTGAAGCATGGCATAGCATGGCTAACAATCTTAATATGACAACAGTAAACAACATTGCTACGTTTTGCGACAGTATACGTAAAAGGCCAACATCACTGCAAAGGTTGAGATTGCTTCTTTCTCACCAGATCAGAAATTCTTGCGGTAGTCTTTGCAAGAGCACAATAAAGATCCTCTTCCACAACAAGTCTACCTCTGTATTTAGACTTGATCACTAACAAGCTGGAAAACCCTGTTTCACAAAGGTATGTTGTTGGAAATGGAAGAAGGTGCAACACAGTCTCAGACAGGACAGGATATGACTGTAAACACTTGATCCAGAATCATGTAACTGACATTGTAGAGAAATCTGTTCTTGCTGCATTGCTGTTAGTAAGTTCAGCAACTCCTCTTGTGCTGTCTCAGGAACATCTTCAACTTTGACTGTGAATGGGCTTCTGGCAAGTGTAACTGGGTATCAGGTAGATTTGGAAAACACAATGAAATTTCATCTGCAAAGATGTGCAAGTGTTTTTTCACAGAAATTATCATCATAAACCTTTTGTCTGGTTCAATGTCATGTTCCTCAAAGAAAGCAGATAAGGTAGGCAGCATGTAAATTTTATTATCACCCAACTTTTTTTTGCCAAAGCTGAAGTTACATTTGGAATGATTGGATCTTTTCAGACAAATCGAGGCATGCTGCATTTGGTCCTCACAGTGATAAATTTAACTCATTCAAGATGGCAAAGAGATGTCCACCAAGTAAGCTATTTTCTGCAATTCACTTTTATTGCTGAAAAGTGCTTCAAACTGCAGTCTTGATTTCTGATTAAAAAACATTTTGAGTTCATCACGAAGCTCAAAAACATGTTTTAAAACTTTTCCTCTGACAACCATCTCACTTCGGTCTGAAATAGCAGAGCTTTGTTTGGTGCATCTAACTCACTGCACAGTTGCGAAAACAACTGACCATTAAAAGTGCTCGCCTTGACAAAATTGACAGAACTTATGACTCCTTTCATGACTTCCTGTAACTCCTCCTGCAGTGTCTTCATTGTTAATATTTGCCAATGAATTATACAGTGAGTCCCGCCCGATGGCTTTGGGTGATTCATTCAGTACCAAACGCTGAAGTCCAGACTGACATCCTAGCATAGCTGGAGCACCATCTGTGCAAACGTCACCAACTTTTTCTCAAGAGATCTTATGCTCTTTCAGAAATGTACCAACTGTGTCAAATACTTCACATGCAGTAGCTATTGTTTCAAGAGGTTTGCAAAAAAGAAACTCATCTTTAAAGTTGCCATCATTACTATTCCTTACAAAAACCAGTGACTGTGAACAATTTGCAACATCTATAGATTCATCAAGCTGGATACTAAATATTGGAAGTGGAGATTTAATTTCCTGGATTACCTAATCTAGAATATCAGTAGACATATCATCTATTCTTCTGCAGACAGTGTCATTAGATAAGGAAACTTCACTCAATTGCATAACAAATTCATCTCCAATCATAACTTGAACAATGTCTTTGGCCGCTGGCAACAGTAAATCCTCAGCGATGGTGTGAGGTTTCATGGCTCTGGTGATTCTGAGTGCCACCAAATATGAAGCTTCAATGGCTGTTATGTTTTGTTTGTGGTACTTGCCACCAGTGTCAAGTCTGGCTTTCTTGAGTCCATCAGCTTTGCTTCTAAAATAGTTGGTATCCTTGCCAGCGAAGCTCAAATGCTTGCTATCCAAATGGCGTTTTACTTTGTTCGGCTTCATAGATTCGTCTGATAGAACTTCACAACCAATGATACATTGTGGTTTCTCAATTCCTGCTGTAATTACGGAGGTAAAACCATATGTAAAAAATCCTCACTATATTTTCTTTTCTTAACGTTCTTCTCTACACGATCCATTGTCATGGGATGGTTTTCTAATGAAAATAATATATAACAATAGCTTTAATAATATAAAAGATGATTCATGGCATAGTTCAGTCAACACAGTTCATTAAAGTTTCCTATGATTTACCATTCCGGTTTTTATTTTTGTTTTTTTACATACCTGTTACTATCACAAGGGGGCAGTATTCACATCAACCACAGCTAAAAAAAACCAACTGATCGACATCCAGATTAAGTTTCCATGGTACAGATTTTTTTAATAGTACATTATTTTACATTTACCCAGTAATTATAATTCATAAAGTGTTATTTTACCTCCAATACTGCTGCTTTTAACACAGTAGCTGCTCTCTACATGTGTGACTAGTCCGCGTAAGTACATTATGGTGCTGACCCTGTCACATACACCTGTATTTATTCGGGAAGTATGTGATGGGGTTGGTGTGATGATGTCATCATGCCAGGTACTCATATGTGGGCGTATCTGCCTGTGGGTGGACTTGCCTAGAGACAACAGAGGAGCAGTGTCTCAGTTCCTAAGACCATCTGAAATATGTGTTTTCCCGATGGTCTTAGGCAACCGTTTCAGGGTTGTTCAACCCCCAAAGTGGTCCTGACCCACAGGTTAAGAACGGCTGCTTTAGAATAAAGAGTAACAAGAAGCACAGTGCTACTCATAATATTTTGTTTTGACACATGCTCTTGAAATCCTCTTTACTCATTAATAAATAATATGATCGAAGCCCTAAGAAAGAGGTGCTATCTATCAATAACTCTACATTTAAGGACAAGCTATATCATTCCATAGTTAGGTATCTAATCTTGGAAATGTAGGAATGCCAATTTGGTGAATAAAGAAGGTGGTATATGACGCCATTTACAAGCCAAGTTCTAACTCTCATTGTGACATCCACACAGCAGTTTCAGCTGACATTTCCCAGCTACTAGCAAGCAAGCCTCTCAGTAAACTTTCTTTCTTCATAATGAAAAGCATTAAATATGGCATGAAGGTATTTTAAAGTTTCTATTATCTTCAAGCTGAAACACAATGTTTCTTTAAAGGGCGGAGGGGTCGGAGGGAGTAGAGGGAGAATGATGTAAATATAGTGTGTGTGTGTGTGTGTGTGTACATATATATATATATATATATATATATATATATGAAATTTAAAAATAAGTAATAAGAAAACAGGGTAAGAGTACCTTAATTCATCAATCACCCACAGGCATTCCATTGGATAAACCTGATGTGTACTTTTATAGACAACAAATGAAGTAGCTTTTATTTATCAGATAACTTATTCCCCAATCTTTTTTATTTTGGATGACTGACAAATGGTCTTGAATAGGCGTCTGGTTATTTTGCACTATATTCCCTGAAAAGGAGTAAATTATACTATATAGGTCACTATGGTGGGGCTAGAAAAAGACAGGAAGGAATAAAAGTAGTATCTAGAGGCAGCAAAAAAAAAGTATTCTTAATCTTCTAGATAAGAAACTCAATTCTCAGTAAACAAATTATAATGACAGCAAATAAAAGTTTGCCACTGATAACTATTAGAGACTTTTGCAGCATTAGAAAAGAATTCATGTTAGCATCTACTTTCATGTACAACTACTACTCAAGAGTTCCAAATAAACTTTTAGAACATTTTGGGAAGTAAATCCCTGTTAGACCTCAGTGAGTTATAAAAAATGTGGGCACTCATATATCTGACTGTTAAAAAACTAATGTATTAATTTTGACTTATAAGATTAAGCATTCTCATGCACCTTGGCAAATATGTAGTATAACAATTTCATATTTGTGTGTGTGTGTATGTTTGATGCATGTATGTGTTTGTGTATACACATGTGTGAAGGCCAAAGGTTGATATTAGATGTCATATGTGATCACTCTCCATCTCATTTTTTTTTTTCCATCTCATTTTTTAAAGACAGAGTTTCCCACTGAACCTGGAGCTCACCCATTTGACTAGGGTTACTGACCACTGAGCTCCAGGGATCTGTCTGTCTGAGCTCCTCCATGACTACCACACTCAGCTTTTCCATGCATGCTAGGAATCCAAACTCAGGTGTGTGTTAATGCTTACATGGTAGACACTAATTAAGCCATATCCCTACCTCAACATTTTTAAAACAAAGACATGACAGTAATAGTTGAGAAGTAACAGTTGATCATTTATGACTTTTGACTGAGTTATTTTTGGATATACTTATATATTTTGGAATATATATAAGTATATATATATATATATATATATATATATATATATACATAGATATATTCAAATATATCCAAAAGTAACTCAGTGAAAAGTTGTATGTGTGTATACACACATACATTAGGAAGTATAGTGCAAAATAACTAGACACCTATACAAGACCATATGCCAGTCATCCAAAATAAAAAGATGGGAGAATATCCATATCCATATATTTATGTATGTATATACATACACATATACACATATCTTGTATGGATATGAACATATATCTATATACAATTCTGAGATAGGGTCTCATGTAGCTCAAATTAGCCTCAAACTAATTATGAAGCCAAGGATGACTTTGAACTCCTGATCTTTCTGCCTTCGCCTCAGAAGTGTTAAGATTACAGGTGTACATCACTATGTTTGATTTACAGGACAATTAGAATTCTAGATTCACCAAATCTTAAATAGGATTTAACCTAATTGTATTTCTACAGAGAAGAAACAAAAGTCTAGACATATCAAGTCAGAGACAGTGGCAGAGCTTCCAACATGAGCTTATCTCCAAGATAAGACGATGTGATATCAGTGATATAAATCCTAGTATGAGATATCATGATCCTTTTTCAAACTTCAATCTATTACATTCTAGAGTTTACACAGTTTGAAAGGCAGGTTGAAATGCCCCCCCCCCAAAAAAAATGCAGAATCTGAACTTATTTGGCTCCAAGACAATGAATTTGAGTATTTATCTGAATTTATTTCCTGAGTTCAGACAGTAAGTGTTCAAAGGACTGTAAAAGAGGACACAGTGGGTAACTCTGTTTCATCATTTTCCTTTTTGTGCATGTTTCTAATGTACCTGTGCTGATTTTAAAGTCAAACTAAAACAAAAGTTTTCTTAGCTGGAAGAATGTGCGTAAAATTTTTAGTAGGTTACCAATTAATACGAAAAGAAATCTAAGGAATACTCTCCTTTATCCATAGGTGAGCTATTTTAAGACTCCCTTTAGATGTCTAAAGCTATTAAATCCTATATTCTGTTTTTGTTTGTACATACATGTCTATAATAAAGTTTATCAACTAGGTATAGTACTAGACTAAAAAAATAAGAAACAGAATATAAATAATTAGAATATAAAATGGCATACAGTAAACACTTTTATAACCCCCATGAACAATTCGGAGACACTCACTCTCACTTAAGGCTTGGTTCTATTACTCATGGTTCCCTTAATGGCGAATTTTGTTCTGCAGTAACAACACACTACAATAAGGTTATTTAAAACTTATGATTTATGTACTTCTATTATTCTCCACTTAGTATTCTCAGATCATGTTTGACCACACATAACTGACAGAAAGTAAAACCATTGTACAGTATACGTTAAATACATTAAATCAAGTAAATACATTTTATATACCAATATACTTACTAGTCATGGGTCATTTTACTTTCACAATTGTTATATGTTTTATCTTGTACAATTTACATACAGAGCTAAAATTTTAATTACATGAGAGCCAATGAGAAGGCTCAGCAGGTAAAAAAACACCTGCTGCCAAAAGTTTGATCCCCAGGATCCACAAGGTGGAAGGAACCAACTTCCCAAGTTGTCTTCTGACCTTGACACACATGCCATGGCCCCTGTCCACAATATAAAATAAATTTTAAGATGCAAAAAAGTAATTAACATTTTAAATCCTCTCTGAACAATTCAGAGATATGCATTAGGTTGGTTTCGATCTCTATTGTATGTTAATGTCCACATAACCCTGACCTGAGATCACATCCTAATCCTGGAAGGTTCTCAAGTGTTAGTAACTATGGCAAATGCATTTCTAGCATGTGGTGATATACTTGGGTTGGTAGGGACCGCTCAACAAAAGGAGCACTAGCATTCATACTATACTACATAAATGGAAAATAACACAAAAGAGAAGAGTCATTTTCTACAATTCATAGTTTTATATTATCAGATTGTAGTAATCTTGCAATGTGAATGGAAGTATTAATTTAACCCTTTAAAGCATTTTTTTCACAGTGGAATATAAGAACAGCACGGCTACTCACATCACTCACATTAATAATGGGAAAATAAACCTTTTAACCTCCTCTTTTCCTTGCTCAAAATCTCTTGTGACAAAGGGAATAAATGGAAAACCTTATAAACTTAAGGTTTCTTCTCCTTAAAAACAAAACAAAACAAAACAAAAACATTCCCCAGGGAACTATATTAACAAGTATGATACAAAGAAAAGCACATGTATTTGTCTTCACAATTAAGAAATACAGCTAAATATGGCACCTCTCTTTAACATACTGGTCATCAAATGCCTAGGAAGCAGTGGATGACTACAAACTGGTTTCACTGGGAATTAATAAACTAATGCTTAAAGAAAAAAAAAGAAATACAGCTAAGATAAATAGAGTATGTTTATTTATCAATCATCAATTTACCTACATGTATACCAAGGTATGTATTTTCAACTAAAGGACAATCTAGCAGAACAAAGTATGGTCCAGCTCTGTAGCTATCCTGAGAGCAAACAGGAAAGTCATCTGACTTGAGCCTCACATTTATACATTTTATATACTCTCTCTCTCTCTCTCTCTCTCTCTCTCTCTCTCTCTCTCTCTCTCTCTCTCTCTCTCACACACACACACACACACACACACACACACACACACAATATACCCTCTTCAAATAAGGTTATATACTTCTATATGGCAGGATTATAAGAAGCCTTAATCTTTTTTAACATAATTTTTTAATTGATTCTTTGGGAATTTCATATCATGTACCCCAGTTCTACCCATCTCCCAGTCCCTCTACATCCACTCCTCACCCTTGTAGTGTCTCCTCCAAAGAAAAACTAAAAAAGAAATAAAAATAAGATAAAGTTAAAAAAAGAAAAAGAAAAGAAAAAGAAAAAACATAAATAATAGCAATTTCAATAAAAAACAAATCAACAAACAAACAAAACAAAAAAACAAAAAACATCTTGCTCCTCTGTCTTTGCCTCTTCATTACTTCATTTGTCTTAGTGGCATTGGGAGCTACTGTGTATCATGCAGTATACCCTTCGGTTCAAATAGCTTTCCTTGCAAATGTTGTGTAATGTGTTGTTAGGGTCTAGGCTCTGGCCTTTGGCACACTATCAACACTGGACCACCATAGAAACTCCCTGGACATCCTGCTCTTGCCCTGAGTCATGCAGACCATGCAGCCACTGTTCTGCAGAGGGACCAGTCCCTTCACACACTCCAGAAGGTCTTAGATGCAGTAGATGGTGGGGCATGTCAACTCAAAGCCTTGGATGTGTACCTGGGTGGCTGCTGAGTTGGTAAGTCTGGGCCCGCTGGGGCTACCAACCTCAGGTGGAGGTGGGGCCACCTTTCCCAAGTGTGGGGGGCCAGTTCTCCTATTAGGGCTAGGGCCAGCTTTTCCGTTCCAGGGTCATCGGGTCCATTATCCCAGGGTCTGCAAAGGAAGGGGGGGGGGGGTCATCTCTCCAGTAAGGATAGGGTGGGGCTCTCCCTGGTTTAGTGAGGGGTGAGGCCAGATCAGAGAGGCCCTTGCACTTCAACTTATGGTTCAACACATGGTTCACACAGGTCCCTCACCTCAACACAGACCCCAGCTACAGTAGGACCACAGACCCAGGCATGGCCATCAGAAGTAGCTTGGGTTGGATGTCACCATGGCCCCAGGTGGCAGTGTAGGCTTCTCAGATCAGCATGAGACTGGCAGCAGCACAGTCCCTGGACTCCAATATGGTCCCAGGTGGTGGTAGAGATCCCAAGCAGTCACAGGGCCTCATGGCAACAGGAGTCATAGACCTCAACACAGACCTTGGCTGTGGCAGGGCCACCAACACAGCCCCTAGTCACAGCTTAGCCCTGGATATCAACATGGCCCTGGGGGGCAGCACAGGCCACCAGATCTCCATGACCCCCAATGGCAGCATGATCCTAGGGCACCAACATGGCCTTAGATGTCAGCCCAGATTCCAGGGAATCTGCACTTCCTTCAATGGTAACCTGAGCCACAGACATCGACTCAGACCCTGGCTGCAGTGGGGCCACTGACTCAGACATGGCCCTCAGCAATGGCTGGGGCCTAGAGGACTCCATGGCCACAGGTGGCACAGCAGGCCACTCAGGTCAGCAAGGCCCCTGCAGCTGCATGTCACTTGGACCCCAACATGGTCACAGGTGGCAACCTGGAAGCTGGGCATCCCTGTAGCCTTTGGTGCAAACTTGGGCCATGGACATCAACAAAGACCCTGGCTGCTGTAGGACCACGAACCCAGACATGATCCTCAGAAGCCTCTTGGGCATCTTGGCCCCTGGAAGAAGCCTTAATCTTGAAACCAAATTTCTATCCCTTTCTAGATTATGTTGATCCTACGAAGTAATAGTTTTTATAGATCCTATAATCATTTTACAACTACAATTTTATTTTATAAATATGTCAAAATCCCACTCCAAAGGTAAATTTGCCAAGCCTCTCTCAAGTTTTCAGAGCTCCTGCTTTTGTTTCTTAGTCATGTTCATTTTCTGTGGGTGTGAATATCTAATTTCTCTACTACTAAATAAACGACATAAATTCATTTGTCTTAAATCTTATAAGGTTACTCTACCCAACAACTCAAGTACAAGGCATAAAAGTACTTCAGTAAAATAATCAATATTCAGTAAATACAGAACATTCATAATTATCCAACAAAGGATTTCTGTTGAGAATTTATAAATAGTATCTACACAGCACCAATGACAGCAGGCTACTCAACTACCTACAGCAGACACTTTAAAAAGAAAGGTGCACAAACTTGCTCAGAACTTCAATCCACACCCACTAGAATAGGTGGTTCCATGACAGCAGCAATGCTAACATAGGCCTGGAGTAACAGGAAACCTCATGTGCTGTTAAGGAAACAGAAATGTCATGTTCTAGAGAATGGTCTGGCGATTATCAACACATTTTCAGTATGTAGTGACCCTATGACCTTGCAAGGAAATATTTATGAGCTTTCCCTAGAGGAGTAATACATGCTCCAAATTTGTCTAAGAATGTTCACAGCATTTCTTGGTAATCTCTTGATACTTCTTAATAACTCTTCTCTAAGGAAGTAGCAAGAAAGGAAAAAAGAAAACAACTTTCATTTTAATTTTGGGTCAGAAGGTATCAATAGCTATAATGAGTGGGGACTCAGAAAGAACAGATTTACAACAGAAAGTAAGTTTAGCTTTAAGTTTAATGAGCTTAAAATTCCTCCTGCAATGTATATATGTCTAGCAAGTAACACAGACTTTGTTAAGAGGCCATTAGCATTTAAGCACAGGTTAAGTGGTAAAGCTGTTAAAGGCACACAAAAAATCTGAAAGCCAGAATAGGTATATGTACAAAAATTTACATGTACAGAGAAAATCTGCAGACATATCCTTAAAGATAGGGTACTATGGGGGAAAGCATGAAGATGAAAAAATAAAGGAACAGATGGGACTCGTAAGCATTTTAGTGCAGGAACTCATTTGGTTGTGTGGTGAAGTGATGTGTTCTTTGTCAGAACCATACTTTTAAATCTATGGATATATAAGAAACCAATTCCTCTATACCACTCTTGGGCATATACCCAAAGAATGCTCAACCACACCACAAGAGCACTTGTTCAGCTATGTTCATATCAGCATTGTTTGTAATAGCCAGAACATGGAAACAACCTAGATGCCCTTCAACTGAAGAATGGATAAACAAAATGTGGTATATATACACAATAATACTCAGCAGAGAAAAACAATGACATCATGAGGTTTGCAGACAAATGGATGGATCTAGAAAAAATCATCTTGAGTGAGGTAACCCAGACTCAGAAAGACAAACATGGTATGTACTCACTCATAGGAGGATACTAGATGTGGAACAAGGATGACTGGGCTGCTACTCACATCACCAGGGAGGCTACCTGGAAAACAGGACCCCAAGAAAGATACGGGGATCGCCCAATGACAGAGAAATGGAATGAGATCTACATGAACAGCCTGGACATGAGTGGGGGTAGTGAAGGGCGAAGGTCGAGGGAAAGAGAGCTTGGGGGAGCGGGAGATCCCAGCTGGATCAACAACAGAGAGGGAGAACAAGGAATAGGAGACCATGGTAAATGAAGACCACATGAGAATAGGAAGAAGCAAAGTGCTAGAGAGGCCCACAGAAATCCACAAAGATACCCCCACAACAGACTGCTGACAATGGTCGAGATACAGCCCGAACTGACCTACTCTGATGATGGGATGGCCAAACACCCTAACTGTTGTGCTAGAAACCTCATCCAACTACTGAGGGATCTGGATGCTGAGATCCATGGCTAGGCCCCAGGTGGAGTTCCGGGAGTCCAATTAGCAAGAAAGAGGAGGGTTTATATGAGCGAGAATTGTTGAGACCAAGGTTGGATAAAGCACAGGGACAAATAGGCAAACGAATGGAAACACATGAACTATGAACCAATGGCTGAGGGGTCACCAACTGGATCAGGCCCTCTGAATGGGTGAGACAGTTGATTGGCTTGATCTGTTTAGGAGGCATCCAGGCAGTGGGACCGGGTCCTGTGCTCATTGCATGAGTCGGCTGTTTGAAACCTGGGGCCTATGCAGGATCGCTTGGCTCGGCCTGAGAGGAGGGGACTGGACCTACCTGGACTGAGTCTACCAGGTTGATCTCAGTCCGTGGGGGAGGCTTTGCTCTGGAGGAGGTGGGAATGGGGGATGAGCTGGGGGGAAGGTGAGGGGGGCGGGAGGGGGGAGAACAAGGGAATCCGTGGCTGATATGTAGAACTGAATTGTATTGCAAAATAAAAATTAAAAAATTAAAAAAAAGAAACCAATTCCACAGAAATACAGTTGTCAATGAAAAACAATTGAGATATATTATTAATACAGCATTTTTCTCAATGCATTAAAATCTAGTAATAATCTAGTATCTACCACAAGTTCAAAATAATGATAATGTAAGTAATAATTTAAAACACATTGTGACATAAAAATACCTATGATATATATTACTAGAATAGATATTGACAATCACAGTTGATAGCTGTCTACATTTACAGGTGAAGAAGAGGTTAAATTTCAACTGAGGTAATGAAAAAGTGTAATTATTTTTCTCTCATTCAAATTTATAGCCAATGAAATCCTACCTATGAGTTTTGGGGGAATATGTAGATCTTTAGGCAATGAAGTCTTGAGCTAAGAAGTAAAAGTAAAAGGACATAAAAACTTGATAGAGTACATGGAAATCAAAACAAAAAAGGAGCAAATAGTCATCTTGCATTGGAAGTAAAAACTAGTATATTAATTTCCTCATAGCTTACAAACAGAGGTCAAAGAACAGTTTGTTAAGGAAGTTAGAGAAGATTCAGAAATTTCTAAATATTTTCAGGAAAGAAAACAAATCTTTAAAAAATCTATTCAAGCCAGGAATCTGTTACCTGAAATACCATGATCATTCTATTATCCTTAGACCCAGACATTCCACTACCATTCTGCTTCGTCTAGCTTGTACTTGCTACATAACATACTAATATATTCTATTATCCAAGACAAGTACAGAAGATACAATAAATAGCCTAGGTATCTTCAGCTGGTTTAACTGCTATTGTAAAATAAGAAACTTATAACAATACTGGACAGAAAGAGCGAACTATTCTCTCTCTTTTTTTTTTTTTTTGTATTGAGGTGTAGCTTGGCAATCTGCTCAAAAACACATTAGCTCAGTACACATTCTATCTACATACAGTCTGTAGCAAAAATGTGATGAGAAAGTATTTAGAATGCTAGTGATGGGTTACCTTTTTTTCTGCCTCAATCTCTGATCAACAAATTAGTTGTCTGGATAAGCCCTTTTCCTTCTCTATCACAACTACCTTCAGCAAAGCTGGTCTGAAATTACTATTGGAAGTGCCACAAATGTCTGACTGGTAAATTTACCCACTCTAACAAATAACGTTACTCAGTACTGCATGAGTTTGTGCTATGGTTGGGCTACTTACAGGAAAAACATAAAACCAAGTAAAATGCTATGTTTTAACAACAGAGTGAAAGAGGGTTAACAGGGGTTAATAAAGTCTATTCCAAACAAGTTAAGTTTAATGACTACTATAGAAATTAAACATACTGGTCACAACAAACAAATAAACAAAAAACAAGCAAGCAAACAAATCCCATGTCCAGTGTTCCAATGCTTCAGTAGCAGAAAGATGGATATAGTGAGTAAGGCCTAATACTCAACTAAAAACACCATTTCTGTGCTTGTTCTTGTCTACTGAGTATCTGCCAACAACACCCTTCCAAACATTGCTTTCTAAAGTCATCATCTTCAATTCTGCATGTACAAGACTCTAGATAAATGCAAACCAGTTATTGTTGACAACTATTTTTAAAAAGAGCTCAAAGACACAGAGCTATATCTTAACTAAAGCTTGCCTTTTGTTTTTATGAATACAGTTACTAAAAATCAAGTATCAAGGCTCTAATATGCTCATGATCTCTATTTTTTAGTCCTAGCTACTCAGAGGCTAAAGTAGGAGGCTAACAGTTCAGAGCCAGTGTGGGGAACATGAAAGATTCCTTTCTTATATTTAAAAAAGGGAGGGGGGAGTGGAATGGAGAGACAGGGGAGGGGAAGAAAAGAGAATAGGGAAAACAGAAGAGGACAGAAAAGGAAACAAATAGAAAACTTCTTAATAATAATAATAAAAAAAAAGGACACACACACTAACAATAAAAGAAAAAGGCCATGAATTTGAGAGGGTGGGGGCAGGGGCAGGGGTTAGAGGGAGGAAAGGGAACAAGGAAAATGATGTAATTATATTTTAATTTCTAAAAATAAAAAATTTAAAGTGATAAGAAATTTAAAAAAACTACAGTCCATAGAAAAATGACAGACTATTCCTCACTTCCTCACTAATGGTTACTGAACAGTGAAATCACTGGAGGATTTAATGGATGGTTTATCAGCTTGGGGGTTCTGATCTATAAAAAAAAGATTATAACCAAGCATCTCAATACAAAGCACATACCTTTCTCACTGGCTTTAGTACTTACGGAGTACAATAATTATCACTATGCTACTATAAGCATTTTTATTTCTTTAATTTCCTATACATTCTTAAAATGGTTCTTAAAAACCTCATTTAATTGTTTACTTACATGTTATCAAAACAAAAACAGTATCATTTTATTAAGTGGGTCATAGGATAAAGTTCAAAGATTATCATTTTAATTCTCAAATTGTGTCAATTCTGCCATCAATAGCCCTTTTTATTTTCTTTACTGAGCACTTCCTTAATTTTTAGGCACAAAAACATGCTCGAAAAGCCAGTTTACCTTGTGTTTTCCCTGAAGCCATGAAAACAAGCACTTTTCTAGGAGGCCTTGGTTTGTTTGTTTGTCTTGTTATACAAAAGAACTGTTGATATATTTCCATGTAATGGAAGTTCTGTGCTTCAATGATTATCTTCTATAACCCCTAAATACATATACACATTGTCACAGAAAGTGTGTGTCATGGACCTTTTATAAGCATGGATAACTTACTTGTTTCAATGTTTAGGGGCTGACAAGCCAACAAACTACAAAACAGTGTGAGTGGATTGTGGTTAAAATATACAGCTAGTCAGCAGAAAATATTAAACTATACCAAATAGTTCAGTTACATGAAAATTTAAAATGGTGAGATAGTTAATTTTCAAAACTAGTTGGTCACATTTAAAAAGGTCAGAATTGATAAAATTACAAGAATTTTACGTTCTTTGTATTAATAAATAACTAAAAAAGAGAAAGCTAGAATATAAGCAGTCTGAGACTCCAAAACTTAATTTAGATAATCCTTTAAAATGGAATTGCAGCTGTTTCATATTGCTAAATGAGATGTGAAAACTTCATGTTATAGCATCTGTAACAAAATACTACTTCTATGAAAACTGCATTGACATTCTGTTTACGTGACAGCAAGAAATTGAAAACTGTGGTTCTCTGTATAACTACTGAAAGAAGAGGCTTCCCTGGTAAAGGACAAGAGATGCAGCAGACTATGGTCAACATACAGAGAATAGGAGACCTGAGTGCTGAGCTCTACACAGGACATCTATACACCCTACCCTATAGCTGAGGGATACATAGATCACTTTCCATTTTAGCATGTATTAGATGTATGAAATGCTTTCATTATGACATTTTACCCATGTTTATAATGTACTTCCTAGTATCCTGTGATTACTGTAAGACCAAGGATTTCCAGTACACTTATACTTGGATGATGCAGAACCTGTGCTGGATGCAGAAATGTGATTTTCCACATTTAGATCCCTAGAAGGAATGCAAACTGCTGTTTTAGCCTGAAATGATTTGGGTGTCTCTAAATGTTTTTAATCTTTGGAAGACAGGAAAACAATCATATAGGTATAGTGTAATTGTTCATGTGGGAATGAATAACATCAGAAATAGTCGTTTATTTTTATCCTGTGACAGAAAACAAATTATGAATTATTATTATATAAAGTTAGTAACTTTTTAAGAATTCAAAAACAAAAGCAGAGTACATAATTACTGATCTCAAATAATTCAAGTAGACTCAAACTTGGACATTAGGTTTGGTCCAATCACTGCTAAATAGCCTATTTACATTAGATATATCTATTAATGTTTTAAAATTAATTTCTTCCTAACTTCAAAATGAGTTGTTTAAACTCTTATTTTAATTATTAACTAATACATTTCAGGGTGAAGTTCAGTAATCCCCAGGGAGAGAGTATACAACAGAGCTCTCTGATTGTTGAGCTGTGTTGCCTAACATGAGAAGTATCCACAGGACTAAAAACCTCAGTTCTTTAATCATTGCTGTTCCAAGTGCTGACCAGCAAACTGGCTGGAGGTTATTCTACTAAACACCAGATATAGACTATTTCAATCACGATTAATTGATTGAAATAAAAAATTCTATTTGGCCAGATATGGGAAGGGAGGAGGAGTTCTGAGTTCAGAGCCTGTCTTACTGGACCACACTGCCATACACTGAATTTGAAACGACTTTTTTCATTGTAGGGCTGCAACCATAAGGCTGATGGTTGAGCCAGGAGCCTGATCATGTACGGAGTTTTTTGTCATTGTGCCCCATCACAGAATTCAACTGTTCACCACCAAAACCCTTACATAGAATGTATTTATTGCCAGACCAGATGGGAAGTTTCATGTGAGAATCCATGTAACAATTCATTAAAAATCACAGAATCATGAACTCAAGATGTTTGATTTTCTATGGCTCACTTTTAAAGAAAGTCCTCAACAGACTGGACTATGTCTTCTCAGGTGAGGACAATACCAATTACTAAGTGGGAAAGAATCATGACTTCATCTGCTATTTGATTTTGTGACATCATAATTTCAGAGGCCCCAAATTTCTTTTGATCACAGGCTATCTCTGTAGAATTCATTTTACTATGCAGAGTAGTTGCTCTATTTTTAAATGTATCTATCCTTCTCAGTGAATACTCAGAGTAAAAAATATGCTATAAGGAAAAAAATTAAGTATCCCTTTATTTTGGTGAGGCAAGGAACACTTCTAGTCACCAATTTCAAATGTAAAAACTCAGTATCTAATTATCAAGACAGTACAAAGTCAGGCATGGCAGCTTAAGGCTTGTATTGTAATCCCAGTACTTGGGAAGCTAAAACAGGCCATAAAGTGAACTCTGGACTAGTGTGAGACTCTTTTCTCCAACAACAACAAAAAGACATAATACAGAGCATACATAGAAAAAAAAAACTTGGTTCTTTCTCCATTTTGTATCTCTCCTACAAATTTAGTTGTCTTGTAAAATAAGACTAATGCTTATCCAGGAAGACTTACCCCATGCCATCCCTCACTGAAGGTGAAGGAAAAACCTGCAGATTTACTCTTATTTACATAAGATACAGAGTAAGATAGAATAATATAGAATAAGAATCCAACACTTAAAGAGAACTGGTGTCATTAAATTTGAATTTTAAAGAGCTGGCCACAGAATTCATCTGATAAAAACAAGCTAGTGGGCTTGATTTTACTGGTCCCATTGATGATCTCATGGTAATTCTCTCAGTGCTGTTCACTTAGAGCACTGCCAAATGGTGGTAGAGCTCAGCCCCAAAGAGGAGTGCACTGTGAACCATTTCAGTTGGCCCATGATTCTGGCTGACATAAAGAAAAATTTAAGACACAAAGTACTGCTGAGATCCTTAAAAGGCATATGGTTATCTTCCGTACAACAGCATGCCAATTAACTTAGTGCTTTCAAATGCCCGACAGCTGGGACTGACTAACCTACAAAGTGATGGCTTTTTGCTTAGACATATCACACCATGATTTTCAGAAAAGTGTAAGAAAAAAGGAGACCAGTATGAAACAGGGTAAGAGAAGTCCAGTTCCCACCCCTCAGAGAGTGAATGAAGGGCAATGATGTATTTTAATTTTTGAGACAGGCTGTCCCTACCTGTCCTGGTGCTCCCTTTGTAGACCAGGCTGGACTCAAACTCACTGAGATCTGCACACCTTTGCCTCCCGACTGCAGGGATTAAAGGAGCACACCACCACATCCAGCTAGTTTTAGTTTTAATTTTAGTTAAAAGAATAGCTACTGTCTAGTCCTTCTATCTGCTTTAATAGAACACTGTGGAGTGTTGTTTTATCAAGAAAATTTATTTATCATGACTGCTTGCAGATTACTGTCTGATGAGGGCCTGCTTCCTTACTCTTTTGTCTGTGCTCTGAAAAGATACAGGGGCAACAGAACACTTTGGGTCTCTTCTATACAGGCCCTAAGTCTACTCTTGAGGACTCAGAACTCACAATCTGCCACCTTCCAAAGGTCCTACTTATCACATTCCACACAGGGATTAGATTACAGCATTTGAATTTGGTGTTGGTAGTAAGGAGGGCCATACTGTAGGCATAGAGTAAGAATCTGGAAAGAAATTCTGGCAAATAATACAATTAAGCCAAACAGTGAAACCCACAGCTTTTTTTTTTTTTTTTTTTGGAGACAGGGTTTCTCTGTGCAGCTTTGCGCCTTTCCTAGAACTCACTCTGTAGCCCAAACTGGCCTCGAACTCACAGAGATCCACCTGCCTCTGCCTCCCGAGTGCTGTGGTTAAAGGCGTGCGCCACCACCGCCTGGCACCCATAGCTTTTTTTTTTTATTAAGAAATTTTTTATTCATTTTACATACCAATCACAGATCTCTGTCTTCCGTCCTCCCACCCCTCCAGCCTTCTCCCACTGACCCCCCCCCCCCATTCCCTCCTACAAAAAGGTAAGGCCTCCTATGAAGAGTCAGCAGAGCCTGGTACATTCAGTAGAGGCAGGTCCAAGCCCCTCCCCCTGCCTCAAGGCTGTGTAAGGTGTCCCACCATAGGTAGTGGGCTCCAAAAAGCCAGCTCATGCGCCAGGGATGGATCCTGATCCTACTACTAGAGGACCTCTTAAGCAGGTCAAGCTACACAACTGTCTCCTTATGCAGAGGGCCTAGTCCAGTCCCATGGGGGCTCTACAGCTGTTGGTCTAAAGTTCATGAGTTCCCACTAGTTTGGTTTGGCAGTCTCTGTAGGTTTCCCCATCATGATCTTGATGACCCTTGCTCATAGAATTCCTCTCCTCTCCCAGAGCGAGAAACCCACAGCTTTAACAAAGAAAGACCCATAAGATCATCCCCTTAGGATGAAATGCAGTGATCTGAAAACATTTCCTGGACAGCAGGAGGGAGGTTAGTGTGGCAGCACAGGTTGCACATCTTCAAGCTCTAGCTGTTAGCACAGCATTTGGTCAATAGAGGTTAACTGGCCTCTTTTTCCTTGAACCATCAAAAGATGTGTCTTCAGCGCTTCAAGGTATTCTGCTTACTGAAGAATAGATTTCCCCATTAAACTTAATTTCCTTTGTGTTCTGTCTTCATAAATAAATGTTTTCATAGCAGTGAGTCAGTATCCATCATGGTGAAGTATGCTTTCAAAGAAATTTGATGTTCCATCATGAATTATTTGCTCTACAAATAACTCCATTTGCCAAATGTCAGTAAAATTCTCAGCTTTCTATTAAAATTTAAGCCACTCCATCGTGTAAATACAAATAGAAGCTCATCACCTTCACAGCTGTCATCAAAAGCTGGGCAGAGTCCACAGGGTGCCCAGACCAAGCCTGTAGGTGGGAGGATGGGTTGACTATCCTGTACAGTTTCACGTGTTACTACTTGTAGAAGACTTACTTGCACAAGATCAAACCAGCCAAAATCCCAGCATGGATGGGAAAGAATTCACAAAGGCCCACCCCTAGCTGAGAAGTTATTGGCAACTGATGGCTGCTGGAAGAGGGAAAGGTTTTTTTTTTTTTCTTTTTTTTTGGGGGGGGGGGCCCTGGAGAGCGTCTCCATGTTCTTATTAGATGAACATATGTTATACCCATGAGCATACAGGTGATACTAAGTAGAATCAAATAGTTAAGGAAAGAAAAAAGAGAGCACATAAAACTGAAAGGGGAAAGTGGGGAGGGGAAGACAGAAGAGGAAATGGAGGGGAAAGAATGGGGAATGAATTTGATCAAAACATATCATATACATGAATTAAATACATGAAACAAATAAACAAACAAAAAGACACCGAATTCTCATACTCAGAACTAACCTTTAAAAAATATTTGGGGTTGGAGAGATGGCTCAGGGGTTAGGAGCACTGACTGCTCTTCCAGAGGACCCCGGTTCAATTTCCAGCACCCACATGACAGCTCACAACTGTCTGTAACTCCCGTTACAGGAGATCTGACACATTCACACAAACACACATAAAAATAAGATTAAATTTAAAAAAAAAAAAAAAAAAAGCCAGGCGGTGGTGGCGCATGCCTTTAATCCCAGCACTCGGGAGAGGCAGAGCCAGGCGGATCTTTGTGAGTTCAAGGCCAGCCTGGGCTACCAAGTGAGTTCCAGGAAAGGTGCAAAGCTACACAGAGAAACCCTGTCTCGAAAAACCAAAAAAAAAAAAAAAAAAAAAAAAAAAATTGAAATCAAAGACTGATTCAGTGGCTGGCTGATACACTCTACTGTAAGAAAACAATTGAGTTATCATAGTGTATGAAGAAAACTACCAGGGGAAAGAAACAGCTAATTCCCCAAGACAGTCCTCCCTTTCATTCTGCATTTTAGGGCACATGAAGCATTTGAGTTGTTGGCTAATGTCTTTACCATCAAGTTAAAGTCTCATTAAGTTTTTAAAATTCTATACTAGAACTTTACAGGGATTATTTGTAAGGGCAACAAAAGTTTTCTGTTTTATGCCTTGATAAAATATTTCTATTAAAACAACTAACTGTGACATTGGTTTTACTATAAAGCTTACTTAACTATCTTGGGTATATTCAATGACGACTAACCACTAATACCAACTTAAAAGTATACAAACCAATAATGAATATTGTAGGTTACTTAAAAACACTTAAAAGTTCCATGAAAAGCATGAAATATAAAAAGGAAAACGGAAAGAAAAATCAGATAAGAAGACTCCTAAGAATGAATATTGTAGGTTACTTAAAAACACTTAAAAGTTCCATGAAAAGCATGAAATATAAAAAGGAAAACGGAAAGAAAAATCAGACAAGAAGACTCCTAAGATTTGCAGCTATACTAAGAAGCCCAAAAAAGACAGTTTCCACAGTATCTTCTAATATCCATCAACTTTGTGGCAGGAAAACTGAATATGAAACCATGAGTTTCCATTTAAAACCAAATTAATTATACTCTGGAAAACAATAAATACAGCAAAAGCTTTAAGACTTCTGAATACATCCTAACAAAGAAGGGAAATAATGAACAGGAAATGACTTCTATATCAACATATTTTTAAAAAGGATTTATTTTCTTTTTAGTTATCTGTATGCTGTGTCTATTTGGGGGTGTGTGCACGTGAGTTTGGGTGCCCATGGAGGTCAGAAGAGAGCGGCTGTCTCCAGGAGTTATAGTTCCATGGAGTTGGTTGTGAGCTGCTGGACAGGAGTACTAAGAACACAGTTCCTGTCCTCTGCAAGAACAGCAGGTGCTTGTAAGCACCAAAGCATCTCTATAGCACCTATCATCTCAGAAAGGGTTTGTTGTTTTTATTTTTGAGATTGTAATCTAATTCTATTTCTCCCTTCATTTTCCTCCCTCCAAACACTCCTGTATACCCACCTCCTTCAAATTCATGGCCTCTTTTTTCATTGTTATTGCACATATATACAGTATTTATACACAAACACACCCCCCTAAATATTGCCTGCTGAGTTCATATAATGTTACTTGTATGTATGTTATCAGGGCTGACCATTTGGGTACTGCACAACCAATTGGTGTGCTCTTCCCTGGGGAAGACCACCTCAGCCACTTCCAGCTTTCCTCAGTTAACTGCAGCTCTATGTAGGGTTGAGGCCTGATGGGCTTTTACCTACCCAGTATGACATGTTATTATTTTTTTTAAATCAGACTTCTACTTTACCGGCCTGGCCTAACAGTCTTGCACTGCAGTGTTACATATGATATTCTTCTAAAGCTTTGAGTCATATTCCTGCAAACATCATAGATGAGGACATAGCACACAAACATTTGTTTGTTTGTCTGAAGACAGGGTTTCTCTGTACAGCCCTGGCTGTCCTGAAACTTGCTCTGTAGACCAGGGTGGTCTTGAATTCAGAGATATACCTCCCTCTGCCTCCTGAGTGCTAGAATTAAAGGTGTGCACCACCACCGCCCAGCTACTGTACACACTTATTTTTTTTTAAAAGACATTATTTTATAACTAAAATGTTTATTATTTAAATTGTATATAAGTTGAATGACTGGCACAATAACCCTTTTTACCTACTGTAGATTCCACACCCTTAGATTCAAGGTATGGCTCAAAAACATTCATGACAAAATTATACCAAACATGTACAGATATGTTTCTTATCATTATTTCCCAACAACAGTTTGTAGGAAGTAAATAAGGGGAAGAATATATGCGGGTTATACGCACATATTATAGCACTTTATTTTATGAGACATGAGCAGGTAGGAAGTTTTTTATCTTCAGGGTCCTATACCCAATCTCTCATGGATATCAGGAAATAATTTCCTTCCCTCTTCCATTTTTCTCTCTCTCTAGCTATAAAGAGGCATACACAATACAGCTTTATAAATGGTTAAAATAGCACGCAACATATTAGGCATTACTTATTACATAAAGGACTAAAATAAGGTATCAAAAAATGTTCTGCCTCTAAAGTTCAAAGTTTACAAAGATTAATACTCTCAAATGACATTACTTTGCAGTCAATTATTTTAATTATTTATTTAATTAAATTTTTTAATTTAATTATTCTTAAAACTCTCTTAAATATCCTACAAGTATAGTTACATTATTTAAATTCTACAACCTAAAAAATTACTGTACATTATGAAACACATTTTCAAAACATGAGGATTGTACTCTATTTACAGAAATCACTATAGTTTATGTGGAATGTAGAACCTAAAGCTAGTAACAGTTAATTCATTTATCACCCATTTCGTGGTCCCTATCAGGTGGATTACAGCTTGGTAGAAGAGTGAAAAAATAACATGATCTAGATTTTAATTAGTTACTTTATGTTCCATTTTTTATATGTAATGGTTTAGGAAATCCAGTATATTTAATTTTGTGTGGTAGTAATATAAACAGGCCAAGTCTCTGAGAAAAAGAGGACATTTCCTCCTTCACAGATGATTTTAAATGTATGAGAAAAGAGGAATATAAAATGGCATGAATGTGAGAGGATTTCAGTTGCCTTTGATGCTAGTACTAAGCAGCAAAACATAGGCAAATGTTTTTTAATATGGTAATTATGCCTTTGCACTAAAATTAAAATTAGTGTCAATTTAAAAAAACTATTATTTTTTTAAAAATTCATTTTCAAATTAGAACAAAGGGAACGGAGTGGACATGACAAAGTTAGTTATAAGAAGTATCTAGTAGTAGGTGTCTTTTCAACACAACTGGGTATATCAGTTAGCTATGCAAAGAGCTGTAGAGGTGGTTGTCTGTACTTCATTCACCCCTGAAGCACTGCCCTAGAAGGCAGCAGGTAACTTTTAGCTACCTGTGCCCCCCCCCCAAACCCCCGGCTCAGGGCGTGGCCAAGAAAGGGACCCCTTAAGAGGGGAAATGCTTACGTGATCGCTTTTTTGGCTACCTCATGATCCTGGATGCTGGACTGCAGACCAAGTCAGAGTTCTCTAGAGAACCGTGTTAGACTGTGCCTCACCTCTCCTGGATCCTATAACCGATCCCTTTGCTGGCTGTAAGTTTACCCAAAATAAACCTCTTTGACTATCAGATAAACTATGTGGAATTGGCTCGTTAATTACCACTTTAAAGAACCCAATACACATAGGTTTTAAACCCTACCATTTCCTGGGAAATTGGGAGAGGAAAAATCCATTCACTCACACATCATAACTTGATGTGCTTAACACAGGGAAAGAATTAAATAAAACATGGCATCAAAGAGTTCATAGTTTAACAGAAGACAGATAAGCTAAAGCATAACATGGAAATGAAAAGCACTATAAAGAGATCAAACAGTGTAGGAAAGGGGATGTAGAAGAGTTGAAAATGAATACATAAAACTCGTGTGTCACACATAATGCCTCCTATGTGTCAATGTGGGCTCTACCTAGAAAGATGTATATAGGAATATGAGCTTGCGGACACTCAGGACCAGAGACTCAAGAGATGACTCAGCAGTTAAAGGAGTTGAAGGAGTGCTTGCTGCTCTTGCAGAGGACCAGAGCTTAGTTCCCAGCACCCATGTTAGGCAGTTTACACCACCTGTTAACTCTAGCTCTTCTGGCCTCTGTGGACACTTGCACACATAAACATAGAGATATAATACACAACTACACATAAAGCTTAAAACAATCAGGACTAACAACAGATTTTTTTTTTTTTAACAAATCAAAAATGAGAGCTTGTAGCTACAAAATTAGGTAAGATTCTGCAATGAAAACAGACAAAATTAAAAGGAGGCTGAAGTTCTAGGAGAGAACATTTCATGGATGAATTTGGAATAACGGAAAAAGCTGGGCCAATAAGAAGACTCAGTGAAGAAGTGCATTTGCCACCAAGCCTGATGACCTAAATTTGATCCCCACGATCAACATGGTGGAAGGAGGGACCTGCTCCTGCAAGCTGTCCCCCAACCCCACCCCCCGCCGCCCATACACATGGTAGCACAAATGCACTCATAAACATACAATAAATCATTATATTTTTTTCTAAGAGGAAGAATTTCTTTACTCCAATGTATTCATTCTCTCTCCATTTCTTCATTGAATTCAGCCCAGGAGGAAAACGGCAGAGAGAAAAAGACAAACAAGTGTTCAGAGAACAAAGAAACAAGAAGGAAGCATGCAGTAAAAACTCAGGGAACCACGTGTTCCTGAGGGGAGGAGGGATTAACAGTCAAACACTTCAAGGTTGAAGCAGTCCAAGGTGGACACTTGGTTCTGGAAATTAAAGGTTCATGGCTGGAGATGTAGCTCAGAATAGTGCTTGCCTCATATGCTCAAGGCCCTTGGTTTAGTTCCCACCACTATACAAAAGTAAATTATAAAAAAGGTAGAAAGAAATTAAGGGGTATAGTGGGCATCTTATGGTTGTTCTTTTAAGGTTACCTCTGTACTGTATAGTATCTAAAGTCTCTTGTTTTTAGCCCCCATCTTACTTTTCAGAGATTCCAAGTGTATCACTATAAACACACACACACACACACACACACACACACACACACACACACACACACACAAAGTTCTTCAACTGACAACAACGTATGATGAAAATAAGATGAAAAATCTTTTCATGAACATAACTGAATGTGAATAGTAGTATATGGGTTATTTTATTGCAATAAAATAGTTTCTTGAAAGTGAAAGTGCAGACCATATAAAGGAAATTTAAAATATGATACAACTATATCACAAATGAACACCATGGAAAGAAATTTTATGGCCTAAATGAGTCATGTCAATTTAACTTAACATGAAGATGCCTAAATTTAGATAAAGGTCATACAAGCATAAAAATAACTAAATTCTTAAGAAATCACATAATATGTATTAATTCTAACCCATCCTCAATGAACTGACTTTATATTTATTTCATGCTATAGTATAGAGCTTCAAGAGTATGAATAGAAAAGATATAGAGAACTTTATATGTAAATTTGGCTATTATTAAATTTAAGGGAAATATGTCGATTAGTAGAGCTTTCAAACAACCAATCAAACCCATCATTAATCATTTTTTTTCTTGAGGGACCATATACCATATCAGAATAATAGTTAAATGTTTGCTAGGGATAGATATATGGGAGTAAAAAGCAAAGCAGGAAAAAAATTGATGAGATATTTTCATTTTATTATATATCTACCATTATGACCCAACTACTATGTACATCATACAATTTAGGCAAGATTAATTTTTAAAAAGAGCAGCATATTCCATATTCTGGAACCATATAGCAATGATTTTCATACTTTAGGTGATCAGAGAATGTGAACCTAAAATCTAGAATATAGTTTAGTTTACATGGTAACATTTGACAAGGTCATATATAGCTACAGGATTATGTTAATATACATAAAAACCCTGATTTCATGCATATATGTGTAATACATATATTATACATATGCTATTCTTAAATAAAGCCTAAGAAATAAAAAAGTAAAAGAAACATAAAAACTGACTAAGGGATATTAGGACTATAGCTCATTGGCAGACTGCTTGCCTAATATAGGTAAGGCCTTGGGTTTGTATCCTAGCACTACATGAGCAAAACAAATGGAAACCAGGGATTGATATTCATACCATATATAGTAATACTTAACTACAAATAGTAAAAGCAAACTGTATACATATAGGTGCTAAATAATTTACTTCTTTAAATAAAACAAATGAAGCACTAACACTAGTACATGCTTAGAGAAACATATAATTGAACATCATTTATCTTATTATTTACTCATTCATTTAAGAAATATTTTCTTAGAGGGGGCTTTAATTAGGGAGGAGGGAGAAAGATTAGGAGGAAGGAGGTAAAAATGTCAGTAAGGGTGTCAGAAAAAGTCACAAGGAATCACATCTAAGTTTATAAATGATACATGTAAATCTGTGCATAGATATACAGTTTAAATGAAATTTTTACGTCACGCTCCCCACAAGAGCCAGACTATCTCATAAACCCCCCTAACACCAGGCATGAGAAGCTCCTATTGAGTTGTCCAAGAGAATCACCAAACATAGGCTGTTGCTATTGTCCATGGTTCCCCCCAAGAGCTTGAAGGTAAGTCCCTACTGCTGAAGACAACATGTACTATGGACACAGGACCCAGAGGATCTGAGCTGGCTCTGACCCAAAAGACTTCTCCCTGAGGACTAGCATTCAGGGTACCAAAGGTGACATGCAAGCTTCCAAGGGAGGGAAGCAACAAGTAGTCCCACTCTGCTATCATGCCTATTAAGTACAACAATGACCAACATAGCATGGTATCTCTAAGGGTACAATAGTGGCATACATAGCTTGGTGGTAACCAACAGCTCTTTAACTGGACTTAAGGCCCATTGAACAAGGGGAAAGTCATGGTTGGTACTGGAAACCTAGCCATGAATCTTGAAGGAAAACTGAGAACCTATAACTTCTACTTTACTAAATCAGCATAATCCCTAACTACATTCTAGATATTTATCCTTATACACATAGATAAGTGTACTTCTTACCCTTCATTGAAGAAACTTCTCTTTGTAATAGATGGAAACCATTACAGAAAACTACAACTGATCAAAATGCAGAGTTGTGAAGTCCAGTCCCAACTGATACAACACAATTCCTACACCTAAGGCTCAGGGATCATTATGGAAGAGGGAGTGAGAAGAGCCAGAGGTTAGCTGTGAAATTTCATCTCCTAGAAATGTCAGAAAAGCCACATGTCTCATCAACATGGCCTGAACAAGGACAGTACCAATAGACAGGCTAATATAGAAGAGAGAATCTTGTGGGGCCTCAGCTCTAGATAAAAAATAAATAAACAAATCCCTATAGGTAACTAAGAAATACTGGGAGTAGATAATAGTCTTCTATAAGGAAGAGTGCCCAAATTGGCTACCCAATACCATGTCAGTCACAGAACCTCTCTTTTAACACTGTTTTAGAATCAGAGGAGGTGGACACTGCAATAATCTGAAACAGAAGTGACTCTCTGGGCTTGATTGAGTCTTTCAACTTGTGGCCTCCAGCTGGTGGTACCGTTGAGGGAAGCTGTGGGACCAGACTGACGGAAATGAGGCTTACAGGCCAGCTTTTGGTACTATACTTTGCTGGCTGCTGTGCAAGGAGCTGTGCCTCACATTCCTACAGAGAACTCTGAAAGCTGGAGCTATTTAAGCCTTCGTGCCTTCCCCACCATGAAGGACTGAAATCTTCCGAAATAGTGAGTCAAAATAAGCCTTCCCTCTCTTAAGTAGTTCTGTCACTGAAATGAGAAGAGTGACTAACACAGGCTTTAAATGCTCAATCTTAATTGGTGACATTATTAATCCAAATAATAATAGCTTACATTTATCATTAACATAACCCTCAAGATTCTATGCTAGAAAATACAATAAATAAATTAGAATAGAATATAAAATTTTACTTTACATTTTGACCAGATGATCAGTATAAACCTGTTGCTCAAATTAAGTAGCCAAATATTAATACTACTGCTGTCAATATCCAGAATACCTAAAAATGATCAAATTAAGGAATGTTTCAGAAAACAAAAGCTTCATCAATATCTTAACTGCTACTCCAAAGATTTATGTATTTCCTGTCTTTAAAAACATATTTATTACTTGTTATTTCAAAGTATAGTTAATTACATTTTTAAAAGCAAGAAATCAATTAGTTAACAGAGTTAATATCATTAAAAGGTATTCTTTTCTATCCTCATTCTGGTCAAACCAGACTGAAAATTTCTAAAATGGTTCTTTCTGTTCTGAAGGAAAATAGTCAAACAATAATAAAAACCTAGCTAAATCCAGAAAATGGTGATATACTAAAAATAACGGAATTATCAAAGGAATAAGGCAAAAGTACTATACTAGTAAGAATCTTTCATTTAAATTCTCTGTAATCTCTCAAACGATCATGAAGAAAACAAGAAATTCCCAAATGGAGAGGTCACTAAATACCCAGCAACACTCACCCAACTATTGGTAGGAGACCTCTTGGAGACCCAGATGCTTGAATCAGCTGAAATAGTACCAAGTTTTTACCGATTACTCTTAACAAGGCAATGGAGCATAGGCTAACTCCATACTACAACAAACTGAAAGCTATTAATTAATATTGACAACTCTACTTACTACCATTTTAAATGACTCAAAGGAAGAATAAGGAATAATGATTTCCAGTGTAAACCAAACTATACTCTGTGTTAACTTTAATCCTTAGAGATACAAGACCGAAAATCATGTATGATAAACACACTGACAGAATAGTTTTTCTAAATTAGCGTGTTACAAATCTTAAAGAAAATGCATCACATACTTTAACATTGGGTCCCAGTAAAAATTATGAAGAAATATACTTTTTTGAGATAATACAAATTCTCCAACACTGTTTTAGTAACACACAAGCAAAGGCCTTTTGTGTTGTTGTTGTTGTTATTTCAGTGTTTTTAAAATATAGCTTTTGAGGCCTTTTAATTATATTAAGTGATTTTTGTAATCAGGATTCTCATAACTGAATCCAAAAAACTTCAAAGAGTTAACAACTAAATGAAAGACTCAAAGATGAACAATATTTTTAATATACTATTTATATTTTTAAAATATGAAGTTATCAACTTAGCCGAAAATATATACTGGAACCTAACTTTAAAGAGGAGTAAAATAGAATCAATGCCAAGGTAAGAAGAATAGGGCAGTGTTTTCTCAATCTCTAGAAGTTGAAGAGAAAGGTAACCTCATCCCACACAAACCCAAATGTTCCTTTCTCCAAACATTCACATGGGGTTGAAGAAAGACAATGTATAGCCACGGGAATGGCTAGGTAGAAAACATGGAAGACCCTATACTTTTCCCAAGTCGTTTAAACACAAAAACTGCTTTTGTCTTATAGATATGTGTCAAGTATGGGAATAAGTGAAACAAGAGCCATTTGGTTGAAATACGTCAGACAGACAAAAACAGAACAGACTTTTTAATGTCAAGCATGCATACTTAAGCTGACATTAAAGCAGTATGAGATACATTATTAGGGATAGGTCTGCAATATAATGTATCTATAACTTCATCATCATCCAACAATTTTTAAGACTTGAGAATAGCAATAAAATAATGAAAGTCAGAAGCACAAAAATATTTTGAAAGGTACCTATGAAGGAGAAATTTGAGAATAGAATGTTGAAAATAAATAGCTAGCACAAAAGAACTGATAATCTTATTGGCCCTATAAAGACAAAGAAAGAAGTAGTTAAGAATAAGTAGAGACTGACAGATAAAAAAAGTCTTCCATGAGAAAAATTCAAACATTGCAAAATTTTAAATTACAAAGCAAAGCATGCCAGTATTACCTTTCTTTCGAAAGAGTGCATTTAGGTAATTTTCTGCTTGGCATTCAATCTTATCAGTGTGGGACTGGCCCTGAGATGATAGCTCCTCTGTTGGCGTTGACTGTGAAGAATCAAGAGATGGTATACAATCCTAAAATTACAAGAAAGTAACATACCTAATTACTTTTCATTTAAACCTGAGTTCCAAGTAAATATATCAAAATTGTTTCAACGTTCAGTTGTTCTGCCTTTTATAAAATATCAAATTATACCCAAAGAATATAAAATCTGATAGGATTCAGGAAAAAACAAATATACTTCTAACAGGGGTCAAAATAGCCTTACCAAAATTATGGTAAAATAGGTGTGTGCTGGGACGTGAGGGTGAGGGTGGGCAGGCACTGGTGAAAATTTTACTCTATGCATGCCAGTGAAGTAATCCTGCCAGAGGTTTAACAAAACAGATGAGCTTAAAAGATTCTTCTCATCACAACAGATAAGGAACCAGAGTTTCTCACCACAAAGAAGATGCTGGTTACACACATCTATGTCCTCTATATAGTAGGTACATATTTCATCATCAACACAGGATATATTTCTGATAGCCAAAGACTTTAAAAGTAGTGAAAGGGTTATAAATAGTAGCATATTATCCCCTTACTACCAACTGCTAAGAATCCAGACTGTAGAGTGGTCTTATATAAACTAGGTCTCCAAGCTCACCCTTGGATACCTAAAATACCAACCTGACCTAAAGTGAAGTTCATGAGTCAGGGAGTAATAGGAAGTAAATGTGAAGGATGAAAGCCAAACCAAACCAAAACCAACCAACCAAACAAACAAAAAAAACAAAAACAAAAACAAAAAAACAGAAACAAACAAAATAGAAAGAAAGAAAAGAAAAAAATAATGAATTTTAAAAGCTAAACTAAATGTTGGACATATTCTTTTCATTCAACAAAATCAAGTATTTAAATTTTCACTGAGTCACAAATTATCAGAACAAATTAAGTTTTTTTTAAAAAAAAGAACTGTGTTACAATTGTGTGATTATTTTAAAAATAATTTCATGGCACTAAAACTTACACTGACTGCTTCTCTCTGTAGGTTACAAAATGAACATTTTTCATCCATAGACCAGTCAGTCAGCTCTTCTGGTTCACAGTCTTTAAAAGAAGGAAAATATTCATTAAATATACTAACTTTATTAAAACCAGCAAAATCACCATCTTCCACAGCAATGGCAAAAGGAAAAATGAAAAATACAAAACCTAACTACTAAAAGTAAGGGGAGAAAGTCTAACTTTCAAATTAACCTCTTGATATCTAGAAAAATAAACAATAGGCCATGAGACAAAATACCAAGAAAAATGAGCTGGTTATAGATTAAGAATTTTCCAACAGTAGAATTTTAAGTATCATCTAATCACTTCAAAGATCCAGTCATCACTATTTATTCATTTCCTTTTTATTTTCATTATGACAGTCACAACAAAGGGGGTGATAGAAGGAAGAAAGAAATAAATTTTGCACAATCTGAAAGAAAATACAGCAGAGAGAATGGAAGAAAGGGCCAAAGGTGTCAAGAACATCCAGATTGAGAAAATGAAATGATGCCTACAAAAATAAGTAGCAATCCATTCGGAGACCAAAAATAAGGCCAGACTTTCATTTCCAAAAACTTAGTTACAAGAGAGAAAGATGCAGTAAACAAATAGGGTATATCATCCAATGCAAACCATGTACTATTCTCCACAGATTAGTGCTGCTCTCGGCCTTGGTCAGAGAAATTCCTGTTTACAGTGCTGACAGTTAATTCAGAGACTCATAATTCACCAAAAAGTGCCAAGAACAAATGACTGTTAAGTGCTCAGCCCTACAGGACATCTATATCACATTCCCTCCACCCTGAGACTCAGGAAACACCTTGGAAGAAGGAGCAGAATTTAAGAGCTGGAGCATGAAGAGGAGTGTTGTATTCTGGATGGGACAGAGCTATTGGACTTATGAACTCACAGAGGTAATGGTTACCTACAGAAGACTGGGCTGATCAGACATTCCATCATAAATGCCAATTAGGCCCACTTCCCCATGAGGAGTTAAAGGCAATTAGTAGATGCTGGCAGAAGGGAAGTCCTGTCTGCAGTAGTGTAGCCACTAGTAAGTTGTCCTTGCTCAAGTAAATAAATCAAACCCATGCAACCAACTCTAATTAAACACAGAGGGGCATGAAAAACTTAAGAGAGTTGGGCAGAGGGGCTCGCTCGGTGGGAGGGAGGTTAAGTGAGAATATGTGGACAGTGGAAATACAATCAAAGCACATTATAAACATGTATGAAATAGTGACAATAAAATTTAAACCTGAAATAACTTTCATTTTTCCCTGAATATTAATTCTTATAACCCAACAGTTCTAATGTATTAAAGTTTCTGGAATACAAAAACACTTATCTGCTAAGGACATTTTAAGAAGGCATGGTAACATTGTCATTCTAATTACATTTAGTAGATGCACTGATTTCTTTTGGTGGTATTGTTTTGTTTTTTCAAGACAGGGTTTCTCTGTGTAGCTTTGCGCCTTTCCTGGATCTTGCTCTGTAGACCAGACTGGCCTCGAACTCACAGAGATCCACCTGCCTCTGCCTCCCGAGTGCTGGGATTAAAGGCATGCACCACCATCGCCCGGCTTAGATGCACTGATTTTTAAAATCACTGTTTACGGCCGGGGCGGTGGTGGTGTATGCCTTTAATCCCAGCACTCAAGAGGCAGAGGCAGGTGGATCTCTATGAGTTCGAGGCCAGCCTGGTCTACAGAGCAAGATCCAGGAAAGGCACAAAGCTACACAGAGAAACCTTGTCTCGAAAAACAAAAACAACAACAACAAAAAAATCACTGTTTACAACAGAATGTCCTTCCAATTTTTTTGCCTAAATAAATTTGCATGTAGAACCTTACATACAAAGTCTTTACCATCTGAGACAGCTATACAATGGCTAAATGGAAACTATTAGTGTGCTACAGAAACTCTTTAAAAAAGCAAAATGGAGCTGAAGACATGTCTCTGTTAAGTTACACAGAAAATAAAGTGTACCATTCCTAGAATGATAATGAACAAAAAACTGATTAACGTCACTCCGAGGGCCCTTTTACATTAATCAAACAGAGTGGATGATCATATAAATCTGTAGAAAAAATGTAAAAAATTTGTAGATAGATTTTTGTAGCACAAAAATACTTACATACATTTGCAAAGAGCAGTATGTGGGAGGGAACATTAAGACCCAGTACAGGGTAATGGAAAGATACTTGAAGACTAGAAATTCAGGCTGGAAACACATTTAATAGCTATGACTTTTCAGGACACAAAATTTTGTTTCAATTGGATTATGTGCTCAATGTGCATTATACATTGTCAAACATTTGATAAGGTGTTTTTGTAGAAGACTAAATATCTGCTTAAGAACATATGGTCACTTTTCTTTTTTTCTTTTTTGTTTTTTCGGGACGAGTTTCTGTGTAGCTTTGGAGCCTGTCTTGGAACTCACTCTGTAGACCAGGCTGGCCTCTGCCTCCCAAGTACTGGGATTAAAGGCATGTGTCACCACCACCACCCGGCATAAATTCACTTTTCTACAGACAACTTCACACACAAAACCTTTAAGTAATCTAATAATTATTTAGATTCCTGGGTTGGGGAGATTCCTGGGCTGCGGAGACGGCTCAGAGAGTAAAGGTACTAGCTATGCAAATCTCACAACTCATCTTGATCCCCAGAAACCACATTTAAAAAGCCAGATGTAGTTTCATGAACTTATAACCTTATCACTCCCATAGTAAGATGAGAGGCAGAGGTATGAGAATCACTTGGAAGCTTGTGGCTAGCTAGCCTGGAATATAAAGTGCAGCAGTGTAAACAAGAGACTCTGCCTTCAAAAGGTGAAGAACTGACTCCCCGAAAGTTATCCTCTGATCTCCACATGCACAAAAAGACACACACTTGTACACACACAGACACACACCCCAAAAACGTGGGGGCAGGGAATGAGTCCTTATAGAACTTTAGCTATGTAAGCTTACGCTGTTTTGACCCTGGAATGAAGAAGTATGTATGTATCATTCATTGCTGAGACTTTGAAAGAAAAAGTATAACCCGACCCCATTTGAAACAGGGTCCTGCTTTGTAGGGTCCAGGTGGCCTGGAACTCATTATGGACCAGGATAACTTTGGATTTGTGGAGATCCTCCCCTCTCCACTGCTAGGGTTACAGATGTATACCACCACGTGGGGCTCTCCCCTAGTCACCTGCACTTTTCACCATCACCACAAGAACTTGCCCCAGGTGTAACCCTGGGACTTGGGAGTAATAAGGAGAAAACATGGTCCTCATACACAGACTCGAGTTCCATTTCCTCAGATCACTCCTAAGTTAGTCACAGAGCTCAGAGCTACTTCTTTAATGTAGGATTAGTGTTGTAAAACATGATTTACACCAAACAGAACAGTTCTGAAGAGTCAAGAAATTCTTACCGATTTTTATTTTTATCATGGCTTCATGAGAAAAATATAACATGGAGATTTTTAAAAAATGGATAAGAGACTTAGGAAGATATTTCAAACAGACAACAACAAAACAAACAAACAAAAAAGCCTGTTGTATGGGGAACAGAGGGATGTCTCAGTGGTTAAGAGCCCTCACTGACTGTGCTACCAAAAGACCCAGGTTCAAAACCCAGCACCCACATGGTGGCTCACAACCATCTAATCCCAGTTCCAAAGAATCTGATGCCCTCTTCTGGCCTTCCTGGGAATCAGGCACATACATGGTACACAGACATGGATGATGGCAAAACACATATGGGTGTTTTTTATGCATTAAAAATAAAAAATTTAAAAATGTATGGATCCAATGCATTTCAATACTAATGTATGTTGACAAAGGTATGGCGGCACTTTCAGATTAGTTAAAATAACTATCAGTTGTAACATAAAAACTGAGGCATTGCATGCTAAGGCCAGTCTAGTCACTTTAGTAGGAGTTCTTTAAAGAAAGAGTAACTAAAATAAGCCTCCTACATAAACACCTAAAGGCATTATGTGCTGCCACACACAAAAGTATATAGTTCTATTTATAAATATTTTTACTTTCTTGGTACACAATTTCTACTTTGAGCCCAGTGGTGGTGGAACATACTTTTTCTTCTACAGAAATCTTTTGGAAAAGCAGATTTTGAAAAATCAACTATAGACCAAATTTCTTCTCTTTCATGTCATTAAAAATAAATATGCAACCACTCTATGAAAAAAATGACAAATATTCATCTCTAAATTAAGTTATCTCCATTTTAAAACTTTAATATGTGAAAACAGAGGCTCAAAAAGATTTAAATAATGTACCTTTATAGAAATAGGTATGTTGGTATACACTTAATAATCCTAGTACTCGGGAACCTGAGGCAGGTAGACTGACAGAAGTTCAAGGCTGGCCTTTTTCACACAGTGAACTCCAGACTAGCCAGGGTTACAGTAAGACCCCATCAAAAATATCAAAAAAAAAAAAAAAAGGCTTATTAATAAAAGGCAATAAAAAAACTACTAGTAAAATCTAATGTAGGTCAACTTTTCCATTGTGGTTTGTACTCTTGTGATTAAAGTCTGATTCCAGTCATTTTATCTGTTCTGACTTGGAAGTTATCAGACTTTGAAATTTGAGAAACAGCAATGTACAGGGACATCCTACATACTAGTTGTGGCCTCAAGCAAGTATACTTTTTCAAGCTTCAGTCTTTTCTTTGGAACATAAAGCAAGTAATACTTGAATCTTAATGTTGTAGGAAAAGTTAAATAAAAACATGTACTATATGTAAGTTCAAAAGATGCAGCTTTCATTTATTTTGAATACTTTATTCTTTTTAGTATACTTTATTCACAGAATATAAATTTAGTTTCCAAAGACAAACTTCAGTGAAGGGTAAAAAACTTAGATTTTATTTTATATTGTTCATTTATTTTATGTTGCTCATTTTATGTCGCTCATGGTTTTAAGTTTACTGATTTCTGGGAAAGATGCTGAACAATGCAGCTATAAAATAGCATTATAGCTACAGCTGCAACTCAGTGGTAGATGTTTGTCTAGCATGCACAAAGGATGGGTCTGAATCCTATAACACACATGTGCATGCAAATATAATTTTATATGCTTACATCAATTTTTATTATGAAGCATTTTAGAAACTACACAGAAAACTCCACTGGTTTGTCTTTGTTTTGTGTGCCTTTTTTTCTGGTTTTGTATTTGTTTTGTTTTTTCTGAGAAAGATTTTGAAGTTGAGAGAGTAATCTGGGAAAAGTTGGCAGAGGGGAAAATATAACAAAAATACATTGTATAAAAAATTGAAGAACTAAAGAAAAGTACAAAGGAAAAAATAAGAATTATCTACAAATCACACTACCAAGATATAATGATTCCAACATTTGCTATATATTCTCCCAATTTGTAGTATAGGCCTTTCTAAAATGAAAAGATAATATAATCTATAAATCTCTAGCTAGGCTAATCAGGAAAAAAGAAAACAATTCCAATTTCAGATGGACTAGCCACTTCTGAAGTTAGATACATTGAAAGAATAAAGGAATGTTACAAATAACATTATGCAGAGAAATTTGATAACTTAGGTGAAGTGACCAACTCCTCTAAATGCAGAAGCAACCAAATCTCAAGCAAGGAAACCTCATAAAGGCTGTAGCCATTAAAAATAAACCAAGAATTAGCCGGGCAGGGGTGGCGCACTCCTTTAATCCCAGCACTTGGGAGGCAGAGCCAGGCAGGTCTCTGTGAGTTCGAGGCCAGCCTGGGCTACCAAGTGAGTTCCAGGAAAGGCGCAAAGCTACACAGAGAGACCCTTGTCTTGAAAAACCTAAATAAATAAATAAATAAATCAAGAATTAAACAAACATCTTCCAAAACAGAAAACACCAGCCCACATGGTTCTCTACCATCCACTTCAGAAAACAGAAACAAAAGAAATACTTCCTAATTCTGGTTCTATTACTATCTAAATACCAAGACCAGTCTCAACATACCCCACCCAGAAGATATAAAGATTCAAATATGTCTGTGACAAGATGGTCAATAACAAATGTCATTAGGGATCTACACACTGGGAAAACGAGATACCAGTACAGAACTATTAAAATGGTAGAAACCCAAGCACTGCTATCAAAGGCTAGTAAGGACTAGGAACAGTAAGGGAACACCAAAATCTTTCACTGCTGGTGGGAATTCAAAGTAGTACAGCCATTTTTGAAAACAGTCTGGCAGTGTCTAAAAAATGCAAACATAGTCTTCCCATATGATCTAGTGACGATGCTGTTAGGTATTCATGCTACAGAAAAATGTTGAAAACTTTTGTCTACCCCCAAACTTGTAGACATTTAGAGAAGCCTTAGTTGTGATGTTAAATTTTCAAAGTGACTAAAACGTACTTCAGTAAGTAAAAAGATAATCAAACTGTGGCACATTCACATTGGGCAAGAATATTAAATGACACAAAGAAATGCACTACTGAACCACAAAAAGACAGATCCACAAATACATACTGCTAAGTGAAAGAAACAAGTATAGAGAAACCACATACAAACCCATTCCAATGATGTGACATTGTGGGAAAAGCCACAATTTTTACTTCAGAGACAGTAAAAATACAGAATGTTTCCCATAGGCTGGAAGAGAAGGAAGAGGATGACAGGTAGAGTAGAGGAGACTATAGGACAATGGTAGCATTGTGTAATGTAATGGTAGACCCATGATGGCGTGCATGAACCTAGTATGTGTAAGAAACTATTTCCTAAAGTAATATAAGTATGTATGCAAATATGTTTACAAAATAGATGAGGCTACAAGTTCCAAGTTTCAACTTGGGTTAGCAGAGGGCAATGAAGTTTAACTCTGACTTCAAATATGACTGTGAAAAGGAGGCAGGTAAGAAAGGAAGATTGAGGAATATACTACATTTTTTTATTTCAGGGTTTAAAGATCTCAAGGACCTTAAAACAACAGATGATAATATATCTAGTATCAGCAACAGGTGTTTTGAAAACTAGACAGGAAACACTGGAATATTTCTCTGTATACCTGTTAAGACTCATCTCCACCCAAGGATTGTTTAAGAAAATATGAAGATATACATGGCATAAAATGAGAATAAATTTGAAACATCAAATACAATTAAATTTCCTTTATGGTTCTAAAATTCTATAAAATTAGATGTATGGTTCATCTAATAGTAATATCAGAGTATTATACAATATGATCAACGGCAATGAAAAATTCACAATGCTCTCAATTTACTCAGCCATAGACATGTTTCTTATTATTTTGAAGAGTCTGCAGATATTCATCTCTCTTTCTGCTCCCCCAAATCCAATCCCTCAGTCTAATCCCCAGCTCTGCAGCATACCGCCTGCTGCAGCACCCCCTTCCTCTGTCCCCTTCTCCAGTGGATCACACAGATCTTCCCTTCCAAACTTCCTTCACCCCACTCATTGCTTTATCCCAGACACAACTCTGATAGGCATTCATTGGGAACCCAGAGGCCAATTTGGCCATGAACCAAGTACGCTAACTGCAGATCTTCACTTCTCACTCCATTCCTCCAAGCCCAACCCCCCAAGTCTCATCCCCAGCTCTCTAACAGACCTTACTCTGATTGCAATCAGATCATGGCAGAACACTCTGCTTTCCCTCCCTGTGGTGGACCCCCTCAGTCTTGCCCCACCAAGCCTATGCCCATTTCTAAGTGCCAGATCCTAATATCTAGAACTACACTTTTTACCTGGAACCTGTAGTGTTCACACATACCAGGAACCCAGAAGAATTTCCTAACAGGCAACACACAGTCATCACATTCTCCTAAGAGCCAGAGAGGACAACAGAAACCAAGGAACAAAACAGTCACTCAATAAAGATGAGACCAGATATCAGCATGTAGAATTACAATCTTCCCAAACTCAGATGCCTAGATACCAATGTAAAAATACAATTAACAGCCAGGACACTATGTCTCCATTAGAGCCCAGACATTTGATACCACACACAGCAGGCCCTAAGTATTAAAATATAGCTGTAGCATACACACACACACACACACACACACACACACACACACACACACACACACCATTTATGAATATTGTGGTGAGCCACAAGAATATGTTATAAGGAGTCCAGCTGTGTATTAAAGCTAAACCTTGACCAGACCAAGGGTCAGTCAAGTGGAAAGCCATCAAGCATGAACTACTTGGTGTTACACAGCTTAATATTCAGCTGTGCCTTGTTATGAATTTCTTGTGCTCACAATTCCCATAGAATGTGTGTGTGAACTTCCTGCTTGGGCCAATATTTGAATAAGGTCATGAAGGCAAAGACAGGCTGGCTGGGGATGCACAGCTTTGTTTCTTGTGCTCAACTATCCCCTGGCCTTGAGGCCTAGTGGCTCTCTAGAGCAATTGACTGAGAACAAAAGGGGTTTTTACATATCAAGGTGGAAGGTAGGGTGGAGCAACATTCCTGAGGAGGCAGAGTACTGTGTGGCCAGGGGAAGAAGAAGCAGGCATTTTCTGTAGGGAAGGCAGAACAGCATGACCAGGGAGAAGAGGTTTTGTAGATGGTAAGGCAGAACTCTTGTACAGTTCATCAGAGCCAGGAGTAGAGAACAAGCAGAGATGGAGGGTGATGAAATAGAAAACGAAGATGAGGCTGGAAGCCTAAGAGCTTAGTTGTTAGCAGGACTATGAAATGGCAGTAAATGAGGGGACAAAGAGGAACTGAGTGTCAGGACGGAACTGAAGCTATGTAGATGGGATTTCATCCCAGAGAAATAAAGTAGACAAAGAGCTTGGTGTATGTACCTAGATTTATTCCTGCCCTGAACGCCTGATGGAGCTGTAGCTGTAAAGATAGAATTTGTCTTAGAGGAATAAAGTTAACAGACATAAGAGCATAGTGTATGTAGATTTTTTTCCCTCAGATATCCCACACTGGACGTAGCTTCTTCCCCGGACTCTAAGCAATCCACAGAATATGACAGAAGTCATAAAGAGGAAATGAATAAAAATCTATGAAAACACAAAGAGTGGAAAAAAATGAATAAAACAGCTCAAGAATGAAAGTGGAAGTTGAATTTATAAAGAAAACCCAAACTGAGGTTAAATTTAGGAACTTGAACAGGAACTTCAGAGGGAAACCTTGTCAACAGAATATAAGAGATGGAAGAAAGACTCTCAGGCATTGAAAACCACAATAAAAGAAATGGGTACCTTGGTCAAAGAAAATGTTAAATCTAAAAAACTCCTGGTATAAAACATCCAGGAAATCTGGGGCACTATAAAAATCTAAGAATAATAGGAATAAAGAAAGGAGAAGAAATTCAGATGAAAGGCACAGAAAATGTTTTCAACAAAATCACAGAAGAAAATTTCTCTAACCTAAACAAGGAGATGTTTATCAAGGTACAAGAAGCATACAGAACACCAAATAAACTAGACTGGAAAAGAAAGTCCTCTTGGCACAATATAAATATAACACTAAATATACAGAACAAAGAAAGAATATTAAAAGCTGCAAGGGGAAAAGACCAAGTAACATATGAAGGCAGAATTACACCTGATTTCTCAACGAAGACTCTAAAAACCAGAAGGGCCTGGTCAGATATGCTACAGACTCTAATAGACCACAGATGCCAGCACAGAATACTATACCCAGCAAAACTTTCACTCACAATAGACCAAGAAAATATTCCATGTTAAAGCCAAATTTAAGCAATATCTGTCTACAAATTCAGTCAAACAGGAAGCACTAGAAGGAAAACTCCAACCTAAAGAGGTTAACCTCAGGGAATAAATAAGTCCAGGCCAGCAAATGAAAAGAGGGAAACACACACACCCACACACCACCACCACCACCAAATAACAGGAATCAACAAATACTACTCATTGATATCTCTAAACATCAATGGTCTTGATTCCCAGATAAAGACACAGACTAACAGAGTGGGTTTGAAAACAGACTCCATTCTTGTATTGCATCCAGGAAACACACCTTAACATCAAAGATAACACCATCTCTGGGTAAGAGAATGGAAAAAGATATTCCAAGCAAATAGACCTAAGAAACAAGCAGGTATAGCCATTTTAATTTCTGAGAAAATATATTTCAAACCAAAACTAATCAGAAGAGGCAGGAGAGTGCACTATATTCATCAAAGGGAGAATTCATGAGAGAATATTGCAATTTGTAGTATCTAGGTGCCAAACACCAGGGCATCCAAATTCATAAAAGAAATAATACTACAGCTTAAATCCCTCACACACTGATAATGGGAGACTTAAACATGGCACTCTGGCTAATATACAGGTCATTCAGACAAAAACTTAACAGACATGAGATCAAGAGCATTCAGGGTGGTATGGCCATGGCTTCATCCAGCAACTGATGGGAGCAGATGCAGAGACCCACAGCCAGACATTAGGTGGAACCCAGGGAAACCCACAAAAGAGGAGGAGGAAGGATTGTAGGTGTCAGAGGGGTTGAGGACACTACGAGAACATGACCCACAAAATCAACTAGGCAGGGCTCATAGGGACTCACAGAGACTGAACTGACAATCACAGAGCCTGAATTGGTGAGCTAAGTCCACTGTATATAGGTTATGTTTGTGTAACTTGATGTTCTCGGATTCCTAATAGTATGTGTTTGGGGGTGGGGAGGTGGGGGGGGGTGTCTGACTCTTTCGCCTGCTCTTGGGACCATTTTCCTCCTACTGGGTTGCATCATTCAGTCTTGATAGGAGGATTTATGCCTAGTCTTACTGTAACTTGTTAGATTGTTATCCCTTGGAGGCCTGCTCTTTTTTGAAGGGATATAGAGGAGTGGATCTGGGAAAGAGAGGAGGTTTGGGGAGCTGAGAGAAATAGAGGGGAAACTGCAATTGGGATGCAATATATGAAAGAAAAATAAATTTTAAAAAATAAAAAAAAAATTAAACACAGAAATGCTGGCGCCAACTAATATTATAAACCAAATGGACTTAACAGATACTTAGAAAACATTTTACTCAAACACAAAAGAATATACCTTCTTCTCAGAAGTTCAAGGAATTTTCACCAAAACTGACCACATACTTGGACACAAAGCAAGTCTCAAAAGATACAAGAAAACTGAAATAACACCCCATATCCTGTCTGACCACCACAAATTAAAGCTGAATATCAACAACAACAGAAAGCTTACGAATCATGGAAACTGAACAATTCTCTATTGAAAGAAAATTGGATGAAGACAGAACTTAAAGACTGTCTAGAATTTAATGAAAATGAATACAAAACAATACTCAAACTTATGAGACACAATGAAGGCTGTTCTAAGAGGCAAGTTCATAGTACTATGTGCCCACATTTTTAAAAAAAAAATTGAAGAGATCTCATGCTAGCAACTTAAACAGTACACCCAAGAGCTCTAGAACAAAAAGAAGTACTCAAACCCAAAAGGAGTAGATGGCAAGAAATAATCAAACTGAGGGATAAAATCAATACAATAGAAACGAAACAAACATACAAAGAATCTATGAAACAAAGAGTTGGTTCTTTGAGAAAAATCAGTAAGATCTATAAATCCTTATCCAAATGAACTAAAATGCAACAAGAGCCAAATTAACAAAATTAGAAATGAATATAACAAATATAAATGGATATAACAATAGACACTGAGGAAATATAGAGAATCGTAAGAACATACTTAAAAATTCTGTACTCCACCAAATTGGAAAATCTAAAAGAAATGGATAGTTTTCTCAACACATACCACTCATCAAAGTTAAATCAAGATGACATAAGCAATTTAAACAGACTTATAACCCCAAGTATAATAGAAGCAGTCATTAAAAATTCTCCCAACAAAAACAAGCCAAGGACCAGATGGTTTAAGTGCAGACTTCTACAACACTTTCATAGAAGAGTTAATGCCAATACTCCTTAAATTATTCTACAAAATAGAAACAGAAGGAACACTGGCCAATTCTTTTTTTAAGGTCACAGTTACCCTGATATCCAAACCACATACAGACTCAATAACAACAACAAAAAAGGGATTTACAGACCAATTTCCCTTATGAACATAGATATAAAAATGCTCAAAAATACTTGCAAACTAAATCCAAGAACACATCAAAAGGATCATCCACCATGATCAAGTAGGCTTCATCTTAGAGATGCAGGGATAGTTCAACATATGTAAATCAATAAATGTAATCCACCTTATAAACAAACTGAAAGACAAAAATCACATGATCATCTTATTAGACGCAGAAAAGGCTTTTGACACCCCTAACACCCCTTCATGATAAAAGCTCTAGAGAAATTAGGGATACAAGGGACATACCTAACCATAATAAAGGCATTCTATAGCAGCTCTATAGACAATATCAAATTAAATGAAGAGAAACTCAAAGCAATTCCATTAAAATCAAGAATAAGACAAGGCTTTCCACTCTCTCCATACCTATTCAATATAGTACTTGAAGCCTTAGCTAAAGCAATAAGAAAACTGAAGGAGATCAAGAAGATACAGACTAGAAAGGAAGAAATCAAAGTATCTTTACTTGCAGATGATATAAGTGACCCTAAAAATTCTACTATGGAACTCCTACATCTGATAAACACTTTCAGCAAAGTAGCTGGATACAAAATCAGTTCACAAAAATCAGTAGCCCTCCTATATACAAATGACAAAATGGACTGAGAAAGAAATTAGGGAAAAAGCACATTTTACAATAGCCTCAAATAATATAAAATATCTCCGGGTAACTCTAACCAAGCAAGTAAGAGACTTGTATAATAAAAGCTTCAGGACATTGAAGGAAGAAATTAAGAAAGATATCAGGAAATGGAAGGATCTCCCATGCTCATGGATTGGTAGGATTAATATAGTAAAAATGGCCATCCTACCAAAAATAATCTACAGATTCAATGCAATCCCCATCAAAATTCCAACACAATTCTTTACAAATCTTGAAAGGACAAGTTCAGCTTTATATGGAAACACACACACACACACACACACACACACACACACACACACACACATACACCAAAAAACAAAACAAAAAACAGGACAGCTATAACAATCCTGAATAAAAAGAAAACTGCAGGGGGTATCACTACCACTGATTTCAAGTTGTATTACAGACCTATACTACTACTACTATTACTACTACTACTACTACTACTACTACTACTAATAATAATAATAATAAAGCATAGTGTTGGCACAACAGTATACACATTGATCAATGGAATCAAACTGAAGACCCAGACATAAATCTACACACACATGGACACCTGATGAAACCAGAAACACACACTAGAAAAAAGACATCATCTTCAACAAATAGTGCTGGTCAAAGTGGATGACTATATGTATAAAAATCCAAATAGAGCCCTACTTATCACCCTGCACAAAACTCAAGTCCAAATGGATTAAAGACCTCAACATAAAACCAGACACACTGAACCTGAAAGCAGAGAAAGAAGGGAATAGTCTTGAAATATTAGCACAGGAAGACTTTCTGAACAGAATCCCAATGGCACAGGCACTAAGATCAACAATAAACAGGATCTCATAAAACTGAGAAGCTTCTGCATGGTAAAGAACACTGTCATTCAGACAAAGCAGCAGCCTTCCCTACAGAAAGGGAAATTATTTTTATCAACTATATATCAGATAGCGGACTAATATCCAAAATATATAAAGAACTCAAAAAACTAGTTATCAAGAAAACAAATAACCCAATTTAAAAAAAAAATGAAGTACAGGTCTAAACAGAGCTCTTTTTTTCCTTTTTTTTTTTTTTTTTTACTTTTATTGATTTTTTGTGGATTTCACATCATACATTCTGATACCACTTATCTCCCTGTCTCCTCCCATCTGCCCTTTCAACCTCCCCCACAAATCAAAACCAAATTTAAAAGACAAACCAAAACAAAACAAAAAGAAAAAAAACAAAACAAAAAAACAAAAAAGGAAGAATCTTGCTGTGGAAACTGTACCACAGCCCGGTAAGACACACAGTTTACCCTTTAATTCATTCATCTTGACTTGTAAGTGTTCATTGCCTTGAATCATTGGTCTGGCTTAAGGCCTCTGGTTTTAGAGAATTCTTGATAGGGGAAACTCAAATGGCTGAGAATCACTTAAAGAAAAGTTTAACATCCTTACCCATCAAGGAAATGGTAATCAAAACTACTCTTGAGATTCCTTCTTATACCTGACAGAATGGCTAAGATCAATAAAACAAGAGATGGCTCATGCTGTCGAGGATGTAGAGCAAGGAGAACACTCCTCCATTCCTTTATAGCCACTATGGAAATCAGTGTGGTAGTTCCTCAGGAAGATGGAAATTGATCTGCTTCAAGGTCCTGTTACACCACTCTTGGGCACATACCCAAAGGATGCTTCATCCTACCACAGAGATAACTGCTCAAACATGTTCACTGCTGTTCTATTCATAACAGCCAGAAATTGGAAATAACCTAGATGTCCCCTCAACTCAAGAATGGATACTTGTCTTTGAAAAAAAAAAAAAATGAAATTTCCAGGCAAATGGGTGGAACCAGAAAAACTATTATTTTGAGTGAGGCATTACAGACCCAGAAAAACAAATATGGTACGTATTCATTTATATGTGGGCATTAGCTGCTAAGTCAATCATAACCTATAGAACCATTGAAGTTAGGAACAGGATAAATGATGGGGGGAGGGGATAAAGATATGATTAGGAAAGGGAAATAGAAAAGATAGTTATGGATGGATGGGGAGGAGCTGGAATGTGAGGACCAAGTGTGGATTGGGGCAAAGGAGGAAATATGGAGAGAGACAATTAAAATTAAGGGCCATCTGAGAAATAACATGGAAACATAATACAGTAGAGGCTTCCTAAAATATATACATATATGAAGGCCATCTAAATGAAATCACCAAATAATAGGGGAGACAGAGCTCCACCTGGCCATCTTGTCACCAAATGAAGCTTCAAGACCTGGGATTGTGTTATATCTAATTGAGTTGTTCACCAAACTGGTCCCATTGAATCTCCAAACAACTCAGGCTGTTGTCAAGACTACAGAATTCTAGAAACTGACAGCAAGGCACCATTGCTCAAGACAACACCTATACAACTCACTGAACATGGAGAAGACAAGTTGGTGCCTATAGAGAGCCTTCGCCCATTCATGCTAACATCTCTGGTACAGGAAAGTACTCTGCACACTATCAAAAGTGAAACATCAACACCAACCCAGTCACAGACACTTTGATCTGCAATGGTGTCCTACCTATAAGAGACGCTAGTGCATTGGTGGTACAAAGCTTGGGGGAGTAACCAACCAACATCTGATTTGACTTAAGGCCTACTCCATGAGATGGAACTTATACCCAACACTGCTTGGGTGACCAAGAACCTGAGACTAGATAGCCCAAGGACCTATGGGGAAAGCTAAATACCATTTTCTTTAAAAAAAAAAAAAAAAAAGTAACTATAAAATGACTCCTACTGAAATTCTCATATACTCACAGTTCAGGGCCTTGCTCAGTCATTACCAGATAAGCTTCCCCCTATAGCAGATGGAAACAAATACAGTGACCCACACCCAGACATTATGTAGAGAGTTAGAGACCTTGGAACATCAGCTCTAAATGAGATGTATCCACCAAATGCTCTCATCAGGGTTCAGGGAACCCTGCAGAAGAGGAGGCTCAAAGAGCATAAGCACCATAGGATAGAAGACACAAGAAAACAAGGCCCTCTAAATTAACATGATTAAAGTGCCTATGAACTCATAAGGACGGTGGCAGCACTCACAGAGCTTGCATGGGTCCGCACCAATTCCTTTGTGTATATATTATGGCTTCCAGTTTACTGTTTTTATGGGGTTCTTGAGTGAAGAAACAAGTGGCTCTCTGATTCTTGTGCCTTCTCTTGGCTCTTTTCCTTCTGTTTGTTTTGTCCAATTCAGTGTGTTTTTGTTTTATATCACATTTTATTTTATTATTACCCCTAAGAAGCTTGTTTGTTTTCTAATGAGAGACAGAAAGGGAGTGGATCTGGATAGGAGAGGAAGAGGGGAGGAACTGGGAGGAGTAGACGGAGGTGAAACAGTATGCATACATTATGTGTGGGAATAAAAGGAAAAAATATATCTCTGTTAAATCGAAACATTTTTTTTTCTATTATTAGTCATTACCAAAATCATTACTGCCAAAACTACCAAGGAGTTTCCTCCCTTGATGAACTGCAATAAAGGCTCTACAATTTTCAGAACCTATGCTGGCAAAGAGCTAAATTTAGTTTTTAAATGTATCATCACAGACACAACTGACTTCCCCAAACTCAATAGAAACAAGAAAAAAGCACAAAAAAAACAAAAAACAAAAAAAAAAACAGCAAAAAACCAACCAACCAAACAAACAAACAAAACCCAAAAAACAACAACCTGTTTCCTGACTTCTGGCCAATTTTTTTTTTTTTTTTTTTTTTTTTTTAGAATTTTTATCTAAACATTGTCTCAGAAAAGCTCTTAATCTACACCAGAAAAAATGCCCTGACAAAGAGACAGTAAATCCAGGGCATAAATTCTCTGTGTTCCTTTCTCAATATTTACAAGTCTTTCACCAAGCAAAAACAAATTTATATAAAAAATAAAGTTAAAGTAAATAAAAACCAAAATATATCTGACAAAACTCACTTAACAATGGTCCCTTGAATTGATCACTTAAAAATCTATGATTCCTGCCGGGCGGTGGTGGCGCACGCCTTTAATCCCAGCACTCGGGAGGCAGAGCCAGGCGGATCTCTGTGAGTTCGAGGCCAGCCTGGGCTACCAAGTGAGTTCCAGGAAAGGCGCAAAGCTACACAGAGAAACCCTGTCTCGAAAAACAAAAAACAAAAAACAACAACAACAAAAAAAAATCTATGATTCCTCGAGTTGACATGCAAGCACGGTCTAATAGACTCTCCAAGAAACAATGAGGAAAGTTGGACTATGGTTAACAGAAAGGTAAGTGACACCAAATGTCTCTAGCTTCAGTGGCATAGTAAAACAAAGAACTTTACAAAGTAGGAGAGAAAGCCAGGACTTTTAATAGTCCATCCTGGCAGGATTGTCTTAGTTTGGGAGCTCCTGCATGGCAGTGAAAGGAATGCCAACAGCAGATGGCTAGATCCAAGGTGAAGGCAGAGGGACTTAGAAAACCTGTACCATACTCACACTAATGAGAGTACTAAGAAACAGAAAAGAAGAGAGAGCCAGACTAGAGATGTACAATGGCACTGGCAGAGACTGGAGATGGCAGGAAAACCTCTCTTCTTGGCACTCAGCAGCCACCTGGAACAGCCATGCAAGACCATGTTAAAAAGACTTCTCTATCTACACTCTCAGCAAGCTCAGCAAAAGTGTCAGAGGACTATACACTGAAACCTGGTCAGCAGAATACTTCTGACTACAGGGAAGAAACTGAATCAGAACCACACAGTAGTCCATCAGCCACAGAGCTAGAAATTTGGGTTTTCAGGTAAACACACTAAGGTTTCAAAGGCCTAGACCAACTTTGCAAAAGGCTGCTCAAGGGCAAAAACAATATTCCCAATCTTATTCCTGAAGGACTGCCCACAGGTGTGACCAGCATCTGTGACTGTACTTATGAAGAAAAGCCCACTTACTGACCCAGCATCTATAGCCTGATTTCCCAAAGAACAGTCTGGAGGTGAGAAGAGCACTTGAATGAAAGGTTCTTGGTAGGCATAACCAGCATCTAAGACAAAGAAGGCCCAGGGATACGGGAGGCATCTGGGAACCCAGGGAGGAATGCTAAGGGGCTCAACACTGGGCAAACAGGCCAAACTGCGTTGATACTATATACCCCTATCCAGCCCTCTGCTCTTCACATGCCCTTACTTAATACCCAATGTTAGTTTAGCTGGACAGATCTGTTTTGCCATCTCTCCAGCTCAATAAATATGACTGTGTGGTTGTCTGAATGAAAACGGCCCCCACAGACTCATAGGGAGTGGCATTATTGGAGGTGAGGCCTTGTAGTAGGTGTGGTTTGGCTGGAGAAAGTGTGTCATGGGGGTGAGCTTTGAGGTTCCAGAGGCTCAAGCAAGGCCTGGTGTCACTCTTCCTGCCGCTTGCTGATCCAGATGTAGAACTCGCAGCTCCTTCTCCAGCATGCTGCCATGCTTCCCCCATGATGATAATGGACTAAACCTCTGATTGTAGGCCAGCTCCAATTAAATGTTTTCCTTTATAAGCATTGCCTGGTCATGGGGTCTCTTCACAGCAATAGAAATCCTAACTATGACACTTAGGCAAACTATTCGAAAAAGAAAGACTTAAATTATTAAACTTTGAGACAAGAGGAAAATAATCTGAACAAGTATCAATGAAATTGAGAAAATAACTAGCACATACCTTAAAAATATATTTCACTAAACTGGAAAACATAAAAGACACAAATACATTTCTAGATGCACATAACCTATCAAAATTAAATAAAGACAAATAATTTAAACAGACCTATAGTAAAGAAAGGCATTGAAGCAGTAATAATAATTAAAAACAAATTCCCCTTCTAAAAGGTCTAGGTCCACATAGATTGCAAAATTCTACAGTAACTTTAAAGAACTACCACCAAATGGTTCACAAACTATTCCATATAATAGAAAAGGAAAGAATACTTTCAAACTCTTTTTATGAAGTCAGTATTACCAATTTCAAAACCAGATAAAGAGAATTAAAAAGAAAATTACAGACCAATCTTGCTGATGAACAGATGCAAAATTTCTCAATATAGTATTTATAAATCAAACCCAGAATATATAATCATTAACCATAATCAAGCTGGCTTCATCCAGCTTGATTTATGCATAAATGCAATATGACTTTCTCCAAGGACATAATAGGTCTAGTGGATGGTGTGGAATCAGTTAAAGACTCTCATGATGAGACTGAAACCCCATGTTTGGCCACTGTGGGTCTTGCAGCTGCTAGAAAATGTGACTTCTGTGAAACCTGCAGGATTCTGGCCCTTACCTCTTAGCAGACACCAGAAGAGAGCAACGAGTGGCAACAAAGAGCAGCAATTAGCAGTGTTTAATCTTTTTTTCTCTCATCACCATCCTCATCTGTACAGCTCCAACAGTGTCAATGGAATCTTCCATTACAATTCCTTGCTAGTCTACATGCATCAGCCCACCAACCTCAAGAAGCAGAACATCTCAATGGCTACAGCTCCAACACCCTCAACAGGATGACGCCATCCTTTTGGTGCAGTGTACTAGCATTACAAGTTTCAGCCACCTGTTGGACACTAAACTATGTCCTGAGATTGAACAGGCTGAATGTACCATCCCCATGACTGATGCACTTACCACTGGCCACTTGGCCAATGTAGTCAACAAAAACACATTCCATGAAGTGACCCATTCCAATGTACTAGACTGAGGAGGCCCAGGAATTTATCAATAAGAACTCTGAAACTAAGTTTAACTTCTGTTTCCCTATCCCTAGCAAGATGTAGAAGCTCCAGGGAAGCCTTGTACATACTTCATCCAGTGGACAGGCCTCGTGTTCTCCGATATGGAAGACTTATGTTATTGCTGTTGACTTCATGCAACAGTTTGAAAACCTCTTCCAGGGTGAAATGGACAAGGATAGGAAAATGTCCCATTCATGGTTGAGTATAAGCTTATTTACCATTTTGACTGCAGCAGAATTGTGTGACTATGGCATGGTCCCTCTTGACCACTGAAGTTAGTGATTCCTGCAGCACATGCTGCAACACTATTATGAGCATAAGGGACAGGATGAGTGCCTCGACTCTATCTAGTATAGCTGCAAGGGCAACCAGCCCACCTTTATCACTGAGAGGGGAGTCTTCTTGTCCTAGGAACACCTCAATGACATCACTTTCTCTAACTCCTCTGGATCTATCTATCCATCCTGTCTGTGAAATCCTGGAGGAACAAGAGGCAGTGACTCTGGACACAGCCATTCAACCAAAGACATTTTTGACCAATCCAGGCTGCCTAGGGTGCTTCCTGGCCAAATAGGACCTTGATAACAGTGTGTCCTTCAATCAATCAGGGTATTTCTTGGCTAGTCAGAGATTTTGGATTATCTTTGGCTAATTGGGTATCACATGGTTTCTTTGTCTAGTCAAAATCTAACCACATTTAATCTGGGAACAGGGATCTTTCTGAGTAATTCTGAGGCTAAGAACATGTCATTTCTGAAGAATCATTGGTTTAGTATCCAAGGAATGGGTCCCAAATCACTGCCATTTTAGTTGGGGCAATGGAGTCCTGTCTCAGGGTGCTGGAGACTTGGTGTTGTCCCTCAACTGCCAGTGTCAGAAAGACTGTGTAGAGTAGGTGCTATCAGAAGGATAAGTCAGAGGATTTGTGAGGTTACAAAAGTTGTGAAGAGGCCCAGGAGACAAAAGACAAGTGTCAAGCCTGTAGCTTGAGTTTTCCTGCCGGGCCCACAGTCAGGACAAATCTCTCTCACCCGCCAGTCCCACAACCGCTCAGACCCAACCAAGCAAGCACAGAGACTTATATTGCTTACAAACTGTATGGCCGTGGCAGGCTTCTTGCTAACTGTTCTTACTTTTTAAATTAATCCATTTCCATTAATCTATACCTTGCCACATGGCTCGTGGCTTACCGGCATCTTCACATGCTGTTTCTCATCGTGGCGGCTGGCAGTGTCTCTCTGACTCAGCCTTCCACTTCCCAGCTTTATTCTCCTCCTTGTCCCGCCTACACTTCCTGCCTAGCCAATGGCCAAGCAGTGTTTTATTTATTGACTAATTAGCAACACATTTGCCATACAGAACATCCCACAACACAAGCCTTGTCTTTTTTTCTGGGCGATCTTAGGCCAGCTCCTCCCTTTTCCTGGCAGCACCCTCTGGCCACACCAGGTTCCCATGTGCATTCAGAGAGCCTCATTTCCCTCTGTTCCTAAGTCTGGATCCCTCAGCTATCATTCCTTGCTAGAGGGACTCAGATCCTGGATGGAGGGTTGGGGTTCCCTTCCTTCCCCATCTCACTCTAGAAAATTTTTAGCATATTTTTATGCAAATGATCTTAGAGTTGGGAAACTCTGAAAGGAATGAAATAAATCTTAAGGTAGTTTCCTAGCCCCTCAGCCCAGCTACTATGAACTTGGCTTTGAAAGGCCAGGTCTGCCTTCCTACTCTCTAATGTAACATGATCCCATACCCAGGAGTCTCTGGACTAAGAAAGGGAAATCACATATATACGGGGGTTCTATGCAATCTATATTGAAAATGATGAAGGCTTGGGAAAAGAAGGTCTAACCCCAAGTCTGGGCTAGGATGAAAAAGGAGACAAGAGCTAAATCACTTGGGTACTGTTCTTTCCTTGGGCATTTTATTAAAGCTGGAGCCAGGTGGTATATGTTTGCTCCCTGCTCTTCTTTGGACAGGACTTCTAGGGAGGAGGCTATAGAGTGAGATGGAATGGCCTGCTGGAACCACTGCACACTGAGTTAATAGGGCCAGTGACAGTCCAGGAAGCAGTTTTATAATTTCTTCAGAAATAAACATACCTAAGCTCCACCAAAAAGAAAAGCAAAAAACTGTGATACATCACTCAAAGACAGAAATCACATGATCATCTCAATAGATACAGAAAAGTCTTTCCATAAAACCCATCTATAGTAGGACAGGCCCACAGGGTTGAGGAAATTGACTCAGACTAGTAGTCAAGGCATGCATATAACATACTCCTTAAGAGCCAACCTGGAATCTGCCTGAGGGCCTAACAACAGGAGCTCTCAGAGTTCCTAGTCGATGTCAGAGTTCCTGATTGTGCAGTCTGCCTGAAGGCCTAGCAACAGTTGCTGTCAGAGTTCCTAGTTGCTGTCAAGAGTTCCTGATCATGCCAAGTCTGTCTGAGGACCTACCAACAGTCGATGTGATGTCAGAGTTCCTGATTGTGCCCAGACAATGAGGGACGATCACACAGACTGGGCGTTGGGAGGAAGGTATATAAGGCCTTCCCTGTTATTGAATAAATGAGTTCGTTATTTGCTTTCAAGGGACTCCTGGTGCCTGAGTCGTTGATGCTGTGCCTTTTCAACCCCTCCCCCAAGGGAGCCATTAGAATCCAAGCAACACCCAGCATCCTTTCGCTAAAAAACTCCCAAAGACTGGGACTAGAATTGACTTAACATAATAAAAGCTGTATATGGCAAGTCTATAGCCAAAATTATAATAAATGGGGAAACACTCCAAGAATTTCCACCAAAATCAGGAATAAGACAAGGTTGTCCAGTTTTTTCACTTTTGTTCAAAATAGTGTCTGAAGTCTTAGAGCAATAAGAGGAGATAAATGAGATACAAATAGGAAAGGAAGAAGTTAAAATATCCTTATTTGCAGATTGTATGACTCTATAAGAATCCTAAGACTCCACCAGAAAACTCTTACAAACCTGATAAACACTTTTAAACAAAGTGGAAGAATATAAAATTAGCATATAAAAACCAATAGCTTTCATATATGCCAGTAACAAACATGCTAAGAAATCAGGGAGGACAGTCCATTCACGATCTTGGAATAAATCTGACCAAAGTAGTGAAACAGAACTCCAGTCAATCAAGAACGATAATGGGACATCATCAAATTAAAAGAAACAACTGGGTAAAGAGAGAGCCTGCAGAATGGGAGAAGGCCTTTGCAGGCCATCCACCTGACAGAATTAATATTTAAAACATACAAATAACTTAAAAAACCTAACCAACAATAAGTCAAACTACCTAATTAATAAAAGGGCTAATTAAATAAACTGACAGTTCTCAAAAGATTAAATACAAATAGCCAATAAAAAGTTTTTTTAAAATGCTCAGTCTCATTAGCCATCAGAGAAATATGTCAAAACTACTGTGAGATTCAATATAAGTCAAAACTACAATGAGATTCCAACTTATCAAAACGGCAGTCATTAGCAAGTAACAGGCTGGAAAGATGTCTCCCAAGTTAAGAACACTTGCTGCAGGGGAACATTCACTCCTCTACTGCTGGTGGGAGTGCAAACTTGTACAGCCACTTTGGAAATCAGTATGGCAGCTTCTCAGAAAACTGGGAGTCAATCTACCTCAAGACCCAGCAATACCATTCTTGGACATATACCCGAAAGATGCTCAATCATACCACAAGGACACCTGTTCAACTATGTTCATAGCAGCATTATTCGTAATAGCCAGAACCTGGAAACAACCTAGATGCCCTTCAACCAAAGATTGAATAAAGAAAATGTGGTATATTCACACAATGGAGTATTATGCAGTGGTCAAAAACAATGACATCATGAAATTTGCAGGCAAATGGATGGAACTAGAAAATACCATCCTGAGTGAGGTAACCCAGACCCAGAAAGACTAACACAGTTATGTACTCACTCATAAGTGGATATTAGATATAAAGCAAGGATAACCAGGCTACAATCCACAACCCTAGAGAAGCTAGGTAACAAGGAGGATCCTAAGAGGGACACACATGGATTGCCCTAAGAAGGGGAAATAGATAAGATATCCTGGGTAAACTGAGAAGAGGGTATAGAGGGAAGGGCGGGGGACAAAAACATGAGGGATCAGGATGGCCGAGTTGGGGGAGGGATGGAGAGGGAGAGCATTGAAAGCGATATCTTGATAGAGGGAGCCATTATGAGGTTAAGGGAGAAACCTGGTGCTGGGAAAATTCCCAGGAATCCACAAGGATGACCCTAGCTAAGACTCCTAGCAATAGCAGAGAAGGTGCCTGAACTGGCCTTCTCTTGTAATCAGATTGGTGACTACCCTAATTGTCATCATAGAACCTTCATCCAGTAACTGATGGAAGCAGATGCAGAGATCCACAGCCAAGCACGAGCCAAACCCCTGGAATCCAGTTGAAGAGAGGGAGGAGGGATTACATGAGCACGGGGATGGGGGTGATAGGGGGTAGGGGTAGTGGGCGTGGGGGGGCGTGGTGTCAAGATCATGATGGGGAAACCTACAGAGACAACCAAACCAATCTAGTGGGAACCCATGAACTGTGGACCAATAGCTGTGGAGCCTCCATGGGACTGGACTAGGGCCTCTGAATAGGTGAGACAATTGTTTAGCTTGACCTGCAGGGGCCCCTGGCAGTGGGATCAGGATCCATCCCTGGTGTATAAGTGGGCTTTTTGGAGTCCACTACCTATGATGGGACACCTTACACAGCTTTGGTTCAGTGTGAGGGGCTTGGACCTGCCTAAACTAAATGTACCAAACTCGGCTGACTCTCCATGGGAGTTCTTGTCTTAGAGGAGGTGGGAATGAGGGATGAGTTGGGGGAAGGCTGTGGGAAAGGTGGGAGGAGGGAGGAAAGGAGCATCTGTGGTTGGTATGTAAAATAAACAGAAAATTTCTTAATAATAATAATAAAAAAGAAAGCAGGCTGAGCATGGGGAGCAAGCCAGTAAGCAGCATTCCTCTATGGCCTTTACATCAGCTCCTGCCTCTGGGATCCTGCCCTGTTTGAGTTCCTGTGAACAATGCTGAAGCATAGCCTAAATAAACCCTTTCTTCCCCACCTTGCTTTTTGGTTATGGTGTTTCATCGCAGCAATAGAAACCCTGACTAAAACACAAACAAACAAGTAAAAACCAATACTGGTGAGGATATGGACAAAACTTAGATACTGCTGGTGGGAATGCAAACTAATCCACACATTAGGGAAGTCAATATGGCTGTTTCTCAAAATAAATTCACTCTACCTTATGACTTAGATCATTCTCAGATAATTTACCAGGAAAAATATTTACCAAAAGCAAAAAATGAAAAATGTCAACATATCCTAGAGATACTTGTATATCAATAGTTACTGCAGCACTATCCACAATAGCTTGAGTCATAGAACCAACCTAGGTGTCCAATAATAGAGGAAGAAATAAAATGTGGTATGTAGACACAGTAGGATTCTTTTCAGCCAGAAGGAACAAAATTAGATCATTTTCAGGAAAATTAAAAAAAATGGGTAACAGAGTTAATCATTTCGAGTAAATTCAGCTAGTCTCAGAAAGACAAAACTGTATGTTTTCTCTCACTGTGGTTCTTAGAATTTACAGAGATGAAGTAATGTATGCAGTAAACTGTCTAGGGGAACAAAGGGAACTTACAGGAGTAAGGAGGGGAGTGAAGATTGAAGGTAGGTGGCATGGGGGCAGGAAATGCACTGAACATACAATATAAACTTGTATGAAAACTTTTAAAAAGTTAAAATAAAATTGAAGTAACAACTTTTAGCAGACATTTATTTCACAGAACATTTATTAAATTCAATTTAAGTATCTTATTTTGATTAGTTTGATTTGACATTTGTGTAATTTTTTAATTTAAATCCGATTTAAGAACAGGTCAGGATATGCAATTTATAAAATAATAGACACATAAAAATTAATTATATTACTGAGCTGAAGACAAACTTCATTTTCTATTTGAAGCCACTGTGCCTTTCAAAAAATTATAATACATATCATGTAATGAAATACATAACAGAGAATATTTGGATTATTTTATTTTAAAAAATTGCCAAATTAAAAGTGATCATAAATTTATGTTTACTATATAGTCTTACTAGAACAACTTTGTTAAACAGGGTAGGAGGGTGTAACTTTAAAATTAAAAAAATGTTAATTACCTTCAAATAAACTGAGGTCTCTTCGTAGCCGTGGTCCATAAAGCCCTTCTAAAATACTCTCAAAACCTGTGTTTTCAAAGAGAGAAAAATGCATTAGTTCTAGGTAAAGCTTTACTGTAAATTCTATGTCAACCAGAAAATAGTTTACCATAGTATAAGTGTTATTTTCACCCAGTTTAAAGTGAGCTAGCTAGTTCACTAATTATATAGTGACTGTATATTGAGTCAAATTAAGATTTAAAGTAATTAGAATACTCAAATGCATTTATTAATCCATGGTAAAGTACTGTCAAGCATAACCTAATATTTGAGACAAGAATGTTGATGAGAATGTGGGGAAAGGGTAACAATCATTCACTGTTGGTGGAATTGCAAACTATGTAACCATTATGGAAATCAGTGTGAAGAATTCTCAAAGCAGGAAAAATAAATCTACCATCTGACCCAGCTGTAACACTCTGTGGCACATGCCCAAAGGAACTGACATCACACTCCACAGATACTTATTTAGCCATGTTCATTGCTGCTCTTTTCACAATAGCAAAGAAATGGAAACAGCCCAAATGTCCTACACTGACAAATGAATAATGAAAATGTGGTATGGATACACTATGGAATACTACTCAGCTGTAAAGAAAAATTCAATCATGAATTTTGCAGGTAACTCGATGATGGAGCTAGAACTTATTATACCAAATGAGGTGACTCAGACCCAGAAATTGCATGTTCTCTCTTATTTCTGAACCCTAGCTTACATATTTAGATATGAATATACAGTCGGGAGAAACCATACTGCTGAAACCAGGAAAGTAAAATGGGACCAGGTGCAAGGGGCTGGGGGGTGGGGAAAGCTACAAAGAGGGGCATAATAGGAAACAGGTGCTATAAAAGGGGAAATGGGAAATATAGGGAGGAGGACTTTATCTGGGAAAGGGGCTGGAAAGAGAAACACTGCTGGACAGAGAAGGAGGGATAAAGAACACCAAAGACAGAGGACAGATAAAGAACATCAAAGATGACTGAAAAGACACAAGAAAACATTATTTTATGTTTACTTACAAATATATATGTATGTGTATGAATATATAAATAATTTAAATAAATTTATGCCACTCGG